>NW_028252353.1:0-53991 GCF_964263255.1 Lissotriton vulgaris | reverse complement strand
TTTGTGTCTAGTGGCTAATCTCCATAAACAAAATGAATCCATCAAATAAAAGGGGAAAGTGTCCCTGCGATGGTTGGGAACACCCTGATTGTTTTTGGTACCCCTCACACATCAACAGGCCCCTTGGTGTCATGCTTCATCATTGGGGTCCTCGCACCCCTCTACGGGATGCGGTGTGCTGCGACCTACGGTTACGTGGGAGCACTTATGACAGCTATGTGTGGTGTAGGTGAGGGAATTTAATGTGAGTGTGTGGTGGGGTTCTTAGTGGGTGATGTTTAAAAGTGCCTGGCTTGTGGGGTGTCACAAAAAAACTTTATTTGGCCCCCGGGCTGGTACTATTAAAATGGTGAGAAAAGAGGTAAATAGCGCAAACAATGTGCGCCACCTCCTATGTGTGTGTCAACATGTTTCGGTGTAAAAACACCTTCTTCAGGACTGGGGTACACAAATCCCCACCTTACTCACGTTTTTCTACTTTTTCAGAATGTATTACTAAAAAAGTGAGATTTACAAGTGCAGGTAATACAATGTACCTACTAGATATCCGCTATTTTAGCTGACCTGTAAAGGAAAGGGACAACATTTTTTTTCAGGTGATCCGTTCCTTAAAACCATAGGTATAGTGACCTGTGGGTACAGTCAGAAAGAGTGCGGCTCGGATCCCTAGACACGTCGGTGTCATTCTACATGTGAAAACGTGCCTGTTGTGAAAGTTTTAGGAAAAAAAGACACTTACTAGACAAATACACATAGAACATAAATCACCCACTTATTTTTAGAAGAATTTCGGGTTGTTATTAGCTCCTGTGGTTAGAGTAGGCAATATACATATCGGGAAATCTCTGTGAGGGTCACAGCAGGCATAACATACTGTTTTTTCAGGAGTCTGTTGCCCCATGAGACCGTGAGAACGTAGGGGTTCCTCGCGCTTCCTTGCTGCCTGTGAGGAATGAAGAGATTTACTATTTTGTCCGGTACTCACATATTCGTAGAGGCGGTAGGTTTGGTTTGCGGTCGTCATACTCACGAGTCTCTGAGGAGAATCCCTCTTGGCTGCCCCTTACACCGGCTCCGTTAGTTGTGCCGAGGTGCTGCCTAATGCTCTTTTATACCACTAGTGACATGCCGATTATTGAATATTTGGCAATTGAGTTTACCGGATATGTCCGTATTTGGTTTCCCGGTCCTTATGCAAGTCTCATTGCTTCTGCCATGTCTGCGCATGCGCACCCGTAGGAAAAGGGAGTGCATGCGTGTTCTGTTCGGAAGCGCTTAGTTCTATCGCGCATGCATGGGAAATAGTTGTTCTGACACTGATCTTACTACCGTTTTGGTGTATTGCTGGTAAAGTGTTCGTGCCTGCTTACATGGTTCGATTTAGTCCTCATACATTACTGTCTTATCGGGTCTTATAGCCTGCCCGATGTCATTCCAAAATAGTCACCAGGGTTTTTACACTTTTAACTTTAAGGTATGCTAATGGAAAAACCGGCAGAGTGTCAGTCGGTTAAGTTAAATAAAGCCCTCCTATTGACTAAACTACTTGGTTTTCTTTTCAAGACATGGTTACTAAGGAATGTCAGTACTTGGGTAAGACTCAACATGTAAGCAGGCACGAACACTTTCCCAGCAATACACCATAACGGTAGTAAGATCAGAGTCAGAACAACTATTTCCCAGGCATGCGCGATAGAACTAAGCGCTTCCGAACAGAACACGCTTGCGCTTAGGCATTAGGCAGCAGCACCTCGGCACAACCAACGGAGCCGGCATAAGGAGCAGCCAGTCCTGAAGAAGGTGTTTTTACACCGAAACATGTTGACACACACATAGGAGGTGGCGTACATTGTTTGCGCTATATACCTCTTTTCTCACTATTTTAATAGTACCAGCCCGGGGGCCAAATAAAGTTTTTTGTGACACCCCACGAGCCAGGCACTTTTTAACATCACCCACTAAGAACCCCACCACGCACTCACATAAAATTCCCTCACCTACACCACACATAGCCATCATAAGTGCTCCCACGTAACCGTAGGTCGCAGCACGCCGCATCCCGTAGAGGGGTGCGAGGACCCCAATGATGAAGCATGACACCAAGGGGTCTGTTGGTGTGTGAGGGGTACAAAAAACAACCAGGGTGTTCCCAACCATCGTAGGGACATTTTCCCCTTTTATTTGATGGATTCATTTTGTTTATGAATACTAGTCCAGGGAGAACGAATCCATTCTAAGATTATTCTCTCCCTCCCCCTTTTGTTAACAGTTAATGGCTAATCTCAGCATGGTGAGTCCATGAAGCCATTAGACAGACATCTAAAACATCTAAAAAATAATTTTGAAACATCTTCACAAAACATGGTAATCTTGCCTGTAACTCTTTTTCCTTATTTGCTAAATACTATAGATTGCATCTTAAAAATACCTAAAGTCTCTATTTGCTCTCACCTTGACAATACCCATGCTCACTCTAAAAACCCTGTCCTTCGGGGTCACACTTCAGATAACATTACAAGTCAATACGAACATTCTGTTTGATAATGGCTTGGTCACTCAGGCATCTCCTTTTGCATGTAATACACAGCTGTACTGAGAACTCTTCATAAATCCCAGAGTCATTCAGAGTTTGTTTGTGGTAATAACTAAAACTCATAGGTCTCTATCTGAGGGACCTTTTGATATTGGTTTGAATAGAAACATGAGTTTCCACCTAAAACAGTATTGTAGGTAGTCAGGTAATTTCACCTGTAGTATTACTGTATGCAGAGCTACCTACAGAAGGTATTCCCTGCAATAAATTTAACAGTCAGACCTGGTTGATTTAGCCTTCACCGTCTGACAATGGCCTAGAATTATTTGAGAATGGCATATGGAAATCAATGTAGAAATACTGATTATGGAGATTATGCCACATTTCATAAGGGCTTCATAAATTATTACACATAGTCCCATCCCAGAATTATTGGTACCCTTAGCATCAGCGAATACGCAGAATCACTTCATACAAAGTTTGATAATACTTAGTGTTAGTCAAAACTTTATTTATTTAAATACGGTCCCAATTAGAGCTCTGCTCTGCTCTCAGTTACTCCCAGGGTCATGCAGAGTTCTTCATTCAATATTACAGCCTCACTTCAAAGTGTATTCTTAGCAATCTCTAGAGTCCAGCAGTCCAGAGTCCCAGATCTTCCCAGATCTTCTCTAGGTAAAGAACAGTTCAAACTTTCTGGAAAATAGAAAGGGACTACCTCCAACTAAGCAGAATTTTATCATTAGTTGAGAAAATAATCAGCCCCACAGACGACGTCCTGGTAACATAATATGGCACAAGAACCATACTTTCACCCAAAAATTATGAACTAATGGGCACATAAAAAGCATGTGATATAGGTCTGCACGTGGTGAAGAGCAAGACCAACATGTATCTGTGGAGTCTGAGAACTGTTTGCTAAGGAGAAGTGGTGGAAGTAGTAGGTGATTATAGATAAAAAAGGGTGTCTGAGTGGTATTAGCAGTTCTAGATGATTTACGAAGTTTCAACCAAAGTTTATCCCATAATTCTATGGGCCATAAGGTGTCAAGATCTGATTCCCAGGCCTTTTCTGTTTTGGTTTTAATGCGAGATGTGCAAGGTTTTATAAGAAGAGCATACATTTTTGAAGCTTTGGCCTCTTTAAGGAGTAGGGATCTTAATATGTTAGAGGACTCCTGGAATGTGGGGGCAGGAGAAGTGAGGTGTACATGGTAGGCATCTTGAATTGCATTGGTCAGTAGGGAATTTTTGGAGCAGAAGGAAAGAGGGACGACGTCCTGGTAACATAATATGGCATAACAACTGTCTATGGAGTTAACAAACTGTGTTCACTTTCATGGAAAAGATAGATATTTGGAAAAAATATGGTAACAAACAATGAGAGTGGTTTTGGTCCTGTGTACACCACACAAGATGCAATTAAAATTATTTAATTTGACTAACTTAAAATATTTGTTCCAATCATCCTCTTGCATTAAGAGGCAATGTACCTTGTTTACAATTCCAATATTCCTAATGCATTTTGAAATATTTGAAATGTTTGAATGGCAAACATTTTTCGCATCTGCGGAGTTTGGTAAATATTGCAGCCTGACACTTCTAAACATAGATGTTAGTGAAAAAAGAATAAAGAGTAGTTTAATGTGTAAAAGGCTTTGGGCCTGATCTAGAGTTTAGCTGATAGACTGTTGTTCCTCTGTCAGGCCATCAGGTTGTGGATATCCATATTTCGTATTTAAGGTTTGGGTTGATGGACTGCCATGCGTCATGATGTTGTATGGTCTGTTGCGTTGAACCTCAATTCTCCATCTTCAGTCTCAGACTTATACAACTATATCAACTTTAGTATGGCAGACATGTGTCTGACATATTTAGAATTGTCGGCCTTCAGGTGAGACAAAGGGACCATCATGATGGAGAGCAGGCATGGCAAACACTTTTTCCGGTGATGACGTATCTGTCAATGTTGACGGACGCATCTGTGCACACTCCTGATTAAAATGTACTCAAAAACAACAGCTGGACCTGCCACTACAAAATACTCCTCTAACGACACAACTAACAACACAAACCATATACCACTCAGAACAGAAACCACCACAGCAAGAACTGACAGCAGCAGAACAACTACTTGCTTTTGGGGAGAATGTCCTGAAGAAGACAAGGTTGGTTCTCTGAAAATTAGTTGACTGTCACGGTGGATGAGATATTCAAGGCATAACTCTCGTTGTTTGGAGCACTCTTCCAGACAACAAACATGAGCTTAAGCAGGGAAATTTGAACCAGAATTGTGAATAAGGTGAATGCTGACTCCAATGCATGAAGCTCACAAGAGGACATCCACAAGTGGTGGAATGACCTGTTGTCAAGAGTATATTCCATTGCTTCCAGGGCACACCAAGAGGCTCTGGCAGCTGGCAGCTGGCAGTGGGTTTCTCAGGCCCCTCATTCTAATGTAATGTAATAAGTTTCTTGTATAGCGCGGGCTACACTCCAGGGAGCATCTTTGGGCTTTTAGAAAGAGAACCTGAGGCCTGAAACCGGGGGTCTAGTGGATTGGTATGGTTTAAATTAGGGATATACTTTGTGTTTTGGATAGAGTATAGATCCAAGTTTTGAGGGTTTTTCTAAAGATGGATTCAATTGAGATTAAGCGGAGGTGTGGTGGAAGCGTGTTCCAAGCTTTGGAGCCTAGAACTGCCAGGGCTTTCCCTCCTCTCGTTTTGAGTCTGAACTTGGGGATAGTGAGGAGGTTGGCAGTTTGGGATCTAAGACAGCGTGAGGGGGTGTAGTGTTTGAACATACTCTGTATGTAGCTCGGTCCTTTCCCATTAAAGGCTCTGTAGGTGATCAGGAGAATTTTAAAGAGCACCTGTTTATGAAGAGGCAGCCAGTGCAGGATGTTCAGTGCTGCTGTGGCTGATGCTCTTCTTTTCCATCCTAACAACAGTCTGGCTGCGGCGTGCTGCACCATTTGTAGTTTGTGGCAGATTTCTCTGTTGGTCCCTGCATAAAGGCTGTTGCAGTAGTCGATGCGGGAGGTTATAAAGGCTACTGCAACCATTTTCCTTGCTGAGAGGGGAATCAGATCGAAAAAATTTCTGAGCCCTTTTATAATGCCAAAACAGGTCCCTGCTACGGCCACTGCTTGCTGTTTGAAACTAAGGGTGGGGTCGAATTTGATTCCTAGGTTTCGGACTGAAAGGGCAGTATTTGGGGGGGCAATGGCATCCTCCGGCATCCTTCCTGGGAGAAGGCGTTGTCCGTTCTCCACACTGAAGGCATCATGGAAATTCCAAGCGTAGTGGCAAATGGTAAGTAACAGCACTACCGGTCACAAAATAACTCATCCTCCCTCTCCGCACTCTCATACTCTCGTATTCTCAATCTCTAACACAAATCTCTACATTAAGGACAACCTACTCATGCAAGTATGTTAAATGATGTCTGGCGCAAATCGCTAGATTCTATATGTATTTAGAATCTCCCATATACTCACTTGGGCACAAATGATTTGTAGAGATGGAGTAAATGTCATTCGGTATTGTTGTTCTGTTGATTGTAGTTAAGTTTTAAACACCAAGACTTTACATCATTTAACTGCATACAGGACTTGAAATTTAGCGTCAATGTCCATGATGTAATACGCCACAAGTGCATTGATTTGTACAGTAGTATTATGCAAATTAGGATGTATTACATGCATATTGGTTGTTACAAAATGTTCATAAACTATAATAAAAACAAATTTAAACAAGAAAAAATATATTCACTTGGGCACAACATTCTCATTAACAACTCATATAGTGTCCTGGCTTACATTCCCATCGAGTTTCCTCCCCCCCCGTGAGAGATCCCTTAGGGATTCCAACATCTCATCAGCCTCAAGGGGGGATCTGATATTGTGCATCTTGTTATTGAACATAACTCGTAGAAAGGCAGGAAATCTTATCTGCACCGTAGCGCCCAGAGCTCTAAATTTCTCCATCCTTTGGCCAAGTTCCCATTGCCGATCCAAAGTGGTCTTGGAAAGATCTGAGCGAACCTCAAACGGGAATTCCGGACCATTTAGTGATTTAGCTTTCAAAGCCAGGTTTAGGATCTTTTCTTTTAATGTGTACGTGAGGAAGTTAACTAGTATTTTCCTGGGTTTAACCCTGCCAGGATTCAAGCGAAAAGGGTCTCTGTGGATCCTTTGAATGTCTTTCTCCAAGAAGTCAGATGATTCCTCAAGGTTTAATGATTCTTTTAATAGAACCGCCACAGAGGTCTTGATATCACTCCCTTATTTCCCCTCCGGGACCTTCAGTAGCCGGAGGTTATTCCTCCTTGAGTAGTTTTCTAAGGATTCCACTCTCTCGCGTATAGCATCTCCTTCTCTTTGCAGAGTTTAAATTTTTAGGACTGCTGATCCCAAGTTTGCTTTAAGCACCTCTACAGAACCCTCCAAAGATTCCGTCCTTTCATGCAGTCGATCCACTTTTTTCTCAAGGATGTCGCATGCTGCTCTGATCTCAGTTTGGTTTTCCGCCGAAACCAAAAACCCATTTCTTATGTCCGCCTTTATTGGTGTAAGAAGGGCCTCAATTGAAGGGCAAGCTGAACTCTCTGCCCCCCCAGAAGCACCAACCTCTAACCGAGGTGATGCAGGCAGGGCAGGGGTTGGGGTTAAAGCCAAAGGCTCCCTGGTTAATGGCACACCCTCCTCCGAAAGACCGGTATTGGCTAGTGTGATCAGGAGGCTGGCTGACCCAACCGTCTGAACTGTGAGCTCTACGGCGTTTACCGGAGGGACCATGGGAGCCAAGGGTAGGTTCGACATTGAAGAATTCTTATCAGAGGGTTTGCACTGGAGGGAGAGGAGATTTCAAGGGTCTGAATGACCAGAAAGATTAGCATGGTGAATATTCAAAACCTGGGGCAGCACCTTAAAAAAAGAGCGCAGGGAAGGAGTAATGCGTAATGTGTTATTTTCCCCGTGGCTCTTTTTATCCCCTACTCTCTGTGTCCTTTTAGTGTCTTTAGCTCTGGCCTCTTTTACACCCCACTTTCTCTTGGAAAGTCTGACTTAAGCTGCCCCTCTCAGTACCCTCTGAGCTGGCCACAGCCCTTGCATCTGCCACCGGTGAAGCCTGCAAACGTTGACTGCCCCTGCCCTTGCCCTTCCCCTGATTAGTTTTGCTTCTCGCAGATTGCCTCTTACCCAGCTGCTTGGTGCTGGACTCGATGGGAATATAAGCCAGGACAGAGAGAGTATGTCCCACCTTTCCAGAACAGGTGAATCAATCTCCTTTTATTTGTTAGGGCACTAACTCCAACTGAGTTCAGAGGTAGGTCTTATATAGTAATCATCTATGTGAGAAAAAAAAATCTTTATAGATATATAGGTTAAATAGGCTACCGATAAAGTCTCTTGTGATTGTAAAAAAATAAAATAAAAATAATAATAATAAAAAAAAATAAACTCAAAATCTGGAGAAAAAAAACTATATATAAAATTAAATGATTATCAATGGTGTTTTAAAAAGGAAAACAATATATAGAGAAGAAAATACACAAATAAGAGAATGTACTACTTCCTAGCACAGACACGTAGCATGGTGGGTAGAGGAGGGGGGGGGGGGGGTGGTCAGAGGGCGTAAAACTGGCAATGCATCAGGCCAGTGTAAATAGGGATGAGTTTTCCAGGGGGTGGGGGGAGGCAGTGCCACACGGGGTGGTGGGGGTGAAATTGCAAATATTCCTCATTGGTCAGTACCCTTGCAGCTTTTTATAAGGTTTAGTTTAGGTCACCGCCAGGGTTCAAGCTACCGAGTTCAGAGTATTCTGGCATTAAGGTCCAGGACGGAATTAAGAACATTTGACAAGGGGTTTTCGGGGAAGGTGAAGGGAGATGTGAAGGGGGATGTAACGGTATGATGCTGATACAGTACTTATCCTGGAATGTCAATGGCCTGCGCACGAGGGGTAGAAGAGACAGGATCCTTCAATATTTGAGAGATTCCCCGGCACAGGTCATTGCCTTACAGGAAACACATCTCCTTAGATCTGAGACCTCTGACTTATTAAATAAACAGAAATGGATAGACACTTTTGTGTGTACAGATCAATCTGCAAACATCAGAGGGATCTTGTTTATTTTTAAAAAAGGCCCAAATTGTGCAGTATAAGGAAGATCATAGCGGGAGATGGCTCTTACTGAGGGTTTCGTTGGGAGGCTTGTTGTGTTCCTTGGTAGGATACTATGGTCCAAACCAGGACGATCCTTCCTATTTAGATATTATCCGTGTTCATCTACTAGCCTTTCAAGACCCTGTAATCTGGGTCGGGGACTTTAACATCATCCTAAACCCTAAACTCACAATCACCCAACTCTAGAGCCTGTGTCTTTTCTAAATCTAGGCAAGTCCTTGTGACAATAAAAGCACAGCTGCGGCTCACAGATATATGGAGGGAAAGGGCAGGGGTTAAGCTGGGGGTCTCATTCCGGAACCTACAATACAAGCATTTGTCAAGAATAGACTATGCATTGTTTAGTTACAGTCTTAAAGACTCACTGGAGGACATACTATATCTCCCTTCCCACCTCTCCGACCATTCGGCCATCTCTTTCAGTTTAAAATCCGGCCAGCAGCCTAGAGACTCTTCATGGTCCTTCGATCGCACCATCTTATTAGAGGAGGACGAAATCGCCTCCATTCGATTGGAGACTCAGTACTACATTGAGGCTAATTTAGAGTCTGCAAATATTTTAACCATGTGGGATGCTCTGAAAGCCTTCTGGAGGTGCTGCATTACCAGTAGAGCCTCCCACAGAAGAAGGTCATACAGGGAAAACATTAATAGTCCTGAGGCAGATATGAAGGCTATCGAACAAAAACTAGGCGCCCCTATTGGATCAAGTGAAGATCAAGAAAAGCTAGCCTTATTGAAAATCCAACTTGAAAATCTTTTACAAGCTAGGGTCGCCAGCAGATGGGAGGCGAGCAAAATTTCCCATTTTGAATTTGGAGAGGCAGCAGGCAAGATTCTCGCTTGGAAAACAAAAGCGGACCAAGCGCAGAATTATATCAGAGAGATAAGGGTGGAGGGTGAATCAGCTCCCCGGCTCTCGAACTCGGATATCGGGAGTGCATTCTGTCATGTCGTCCCGCCTGACCCTGTTGTTGGACAGGACAGGCGGACAGGAAACGGGAACCGGAAATGAGGTAGACAGGAAAAGGTAGTCTGTAAGCTAGTATGAGACTAGCAGGGAATAAAGAAGCACGTAACCAGTTACCTCTGCCTCGGTGCGTTTATTTCAACGAGCGCTGCGACAATGGCGACGAGGGTGGGATCTTCATAAAACCCCCTCATGCAGCACCATCGCTCAGCCATCCTGTGTGGCCGACCACCGAACCCTGCAGCACCGATCCTGACCGCGCGGAAAAGAGCGCGAAAGTCAAGGTGCCTCCAGCCGTCTGCCGGAAAGCCAGAGAGCGTATGCCAGAGCGCTACTCTGCGTGTGCCCAGACACTGCATGCCGAGAGAGACGCTACTCCATGGGAGACGAGCGCGTGTGCCGGGCGCTGCCACCACGTGTGCCTCAAGCTGCCTGCAAGCTGCCTGCCGGAGAGTCGGAGCGCTGCTCCGTGTGCGTCCGGACCCCGCCTGCCGAGAAAGACGCTGTCTGCAAGTAACGAGCGCGTGTAACCGAGCGCTGTTACCATTCAGCCTCAGAGTCGAGCAGTCGGCTCCTCACAGCGCCGCAGTGCCGGAAAGCAGCACCTGCCCCCCCAGACACCAAGGGAGAGAGGTGAAGAGGCCGGCTAAACGCGAAGACGAAAAAAATACTAGGGTGAGTTCAAACCCTGCCGACTGCCTCGCGCGCCTAGATACACATATATACAGCCTCCAGCCAACACGAGGGGAGTTAAGAGACATCATGTCTCGAGCGGCGGCCATGTTGGGGTCAGGCGCCAGTGAATGAAATCAGACCACACACCTTTGACGGCGGCCATTTTAGGGTCAGGCGCTGTCCAAAAATCAGGAAACTGGCTGAAGAACAGGGCGGGAAACGTACGCCCAGGGTACAGAAGGACCCCAGAACTAAGAGAAACCACAAAGCACCATAAAGGAAACATTTGTTGAAGCTAACAACCATAGAAACGAAATCTGGACTATCTACAAATTAGTCATACAGGGCCAGTCAGTTACAAATGTCCAATACGAGCCCTGACAGCTCATCAGGGGTGAACGACGTAGCAGGACCAGCAAACACAGGAGGCCCAGTCCCTCCAGTTAACACGCCCACGATGGCCACCAACCCTATTGGAGCATCGTTCATGCGCCAACCACAACCACTGCCACTGACGCCAGGAAATAGCATGGGCCCGACGTGGAAAACGTGGAGTGAAGACTTTGAAGATTACATGGTAGGATCCCTGGTGCAAGACCCCAAGCAAAAACTAGTGGCTCTAAGAAACCTGATAGGCCCGGACATTGCACAAATCATCAAAGAACTACCCAACGCAGCAACTGCCAGCTATGAAGAGGTAAAAGTTGCCCTTGACAGGCGCTTCCTTCACAAACGCAACGTAGATTACGAGCGCCATACGTTCAATCTAGCAACGCAAGAAAAAGACGAATGCATGAGTGATTTCATCATGCGCATAAAAAGACTAGCGCGATACTGCGACTTTGATAATTTTAAAACAGAGGATGCTCTGAGACTCCGCATTATTGACGGATGCCAATCTGAAACTCTCCGCAGGAGACTCTTAAAAAAACCATACACGTTAGAGGAAATTGAGGAACTAACGAGAATCAACGATCAAGCGGAGGACTACGCCAAACGGATGGGAACACAAAAATCATCAGACAGGAAAGACCAGGCTCTGCGAGTCCAGGCACACAGATCCTCCAAGACGACCAGGCATACGTCAAAATCTCACAAGTCCCACACCACCCGAAAGACATAGTCCAAACAGAGCTCGCGACACACGAAATCCACAAAGTCTGCGCCCACTTGCTACAGATGCGGGCAAGACTACCCACACTCAGGACAGTGTCCAGCGATAGGTCAGAGATGCCACCGTTGTGGAAGAGATAACCACTTTGAGATCGCATGCCAAGCCAAGCAGTCGAATCACAGGTCGTCGGCCAAAAGACATGACACACGTCATCATGCACGAGCAATAGAAGAGAGAAGAGGTCGGTCATCCAGCTCGTCAAATTCCAGTGTCCAGTCAACATACTCCCATCAATCCAGAGGCCGCTCCGGAAGTGGTCACCGTACCAAGCACCACATGACTGAATCATACCGGTCACATAGAGACACATCCAGTGAGTCATCATCACGCACTCCTACATCACAAGACAGTGATGAGTACATCTGTATGGTATCAGACCCAGACCGATTGAAGCGATATCCAAAGTTTGACATCCTGATAGGCGACCACCCAGCAAAATTTGTCCTAGATTCTGGAGCTTCCTTGAATTACATCTGCGCCCTAGAATACCACAACATGAAGCTGAAACCTAAACTAGAACCAGCTGCTGTTCGCATATTCACATGGATGTCACGCAAACCGCTACCTTGCCTGGGTCGGTTTCACACCACTCTCACATTCAAGGATCGGAAAATTGATGCTTTCATCCACGTAGTAGAAGGGCCAGATGTAGCAGACTGTCTGCTCAGCTTACCCACAGCAGAAAGACTCAAACTCGTAGAACTTTTATACATGACCGAAGATGCTCCCGACATCGTAGCAAAATTCCCAAACTTATTCAAGGGTCTCGGAAAGTTGAATCACTTCAAGGTAAAACTACACATCAACGAAAACGTGACACCTATTGCTCAACACCATAGGAAGGTGCCGTTTCACCTACAACAAGCCGTCGATGACGAGCTCCAAGACCTGCTTCAAACAGACATCATAGAACGCACGACAGGACCCACTCCATGGGTATCGCCAGTCGTGGTGGTCCCCAAAAAGGGACAGGACAACAAGGTCAGACTGTGTGTCGACATGCGGGCGCCCAACACCGCCATCGAGCGGGAACGTCATCCTGGGCCCCACATCAGCGACATGATCACAAAACTAAATGGCGCCACAGTCTTCTCCAAACTCGACCTAAACAAAGGTTACCACCAGCTGGAGTTACACGACAAATCTAGATATATCACGACCTTCACCACCCACCAGGGCCTGTTCCGATACAAACGCCTAAACTTTGGCATTTCCTCGGCCGCCGAGATCTTTCAAGAAGCTATCAGACGAGTCATACAGGGCATCCCAAATGCCTTTAATTACAGTGATGATCTACTGGTATTTGGAAAGGACCAAACTGAACACGACACCGCGCTGGACAGGGTCTGCCATGCATTACTAACCGCAAACCTAACACTCAACGCCAGCAAATGCGAATTCCACAGAGACACTCTAAAATTCTATGGCCACATATTTTCCAAAGAAGGAATGAGACCGGACCCTGAAAAGGTAGCAGCCCTTGCCGACACTCCAAAGCCCAGAGACGTGAGTGACCTTCGCTCTTTCCTTGGAATGGCAAGCTATTGCGCACGGTACATTCGAGATTATGCCACAATCAGCTATCCACTACGAGAGCTCACTCGTCAAGGTCAGCCATTTGAATGGACTGAAGCATGCCATCAAGCCTTCACTGTAATCAAACAAGCTGTCGGGTCTGCCATCAACCTGGCGTACTTTGATACGAAAAAGAAAACAGAAATCACAGTAGACGCCAGCCCGGTGGTTCTGGGTGCCATTCTAGCCCAGTACCGTGAAGACTCTGATCAGCGACACATCATCGCATACGCAAGCCGCAGCCTCACAGACACTGAAAAGGCGTACTCCCAACCGGAGAAAGAAAGTCTAGCTGTCGTATGGGCGTGCGAGCACTTCCACCTTTTTGTCTATGGCAAACATTTCACGATCATCAGGCGCTCATCACAATCTTCGGAAACCCCAATGCGAAAATGCCACCGCGCATCGAACGATGGGGCCTCCGCTTGCAAGACTACATATTCACCACTGTCCACAAACCAGGAAAAGCTGAAAACCCAGCTGACTTCATGTCGCGCCACCCACTACCTGGTAGGCGAGCTGCACTCTCTGTGGCGGATGAATACCTTCACTTTGTCGTCGACACAGCATGTCCTCCCACAGTTCCAGTCGAAGCCATACAGGAAGCTTCTGCACTCGACCCCCTCGTGCAAGCCATAATGACTCGCATTCGCACTAACTCATGGAGGGACGTGAAACAGTCCTCTCAAGACTCTGCTCAACTGCGTCAAGACCTCGCTGCATTTCAACGGGTGCGTGACGAACTTTCCATTAGTGACAATGGCCTCCTCTTGAGAGGGGGGAGGATAGTAATTCCGCACAAACTACGCCAAGGAGTCGTCAATCTGGCACATGAAGGCCACAGAGGCATAAATGCGACCAAGAAAGCCTTGAGAGAACGTGTTTGGTTCCCCACCCTTGACAACATGGTAGAGACAACCCTGAAAGACTGCATGACATGTCAGATAGTCAGCCGAGAAGAGCCACCGGCACCACTGCAAATGTCGGAACTGCCGGAAGGAGTCTGGCAACAAATTGCAGTCGATTTCTTTGGACCACTACAATCAGGGCAATACATCATTGTAGCCATGGATGAATATTCTCGATTTCCATTTGCACACCTAATATCATCTACCCGGGCAACCACAGTGATTCCTGTGCTTGATGAGATATTTGCAGCCTGGGGCATCCCACTGCGAGTAAAGACAGACAATGGGCCCCCCTTCAACGGGCATGAATTCACAAATTTCGCAACCCATCTAAACTTCAAACACCAAAAGATCACACCACTATGGCCGCAGGCAAATGGCATGGTGGAGCGATTCATGGGAACACTTAAAAAGGCAATTTAGCAAGCTGAATCATCCCACCGGGACATCCAACAGACACTAAATGAAGTACTAAGAGCTTATCGGAACACGCCACACGCCACCACTAATCAGTGCCCAGCTACGGTGATCCTAGGAAGAACACCTCGAACCAGAATACCTATGCTAAACGCGGCCCCACAACAACGACCAATCACCGTTGATCACAACACTCTAGTTGAAATCGATCAGGCAAAGAAGAACAAGATGAAGACATACGCCGACCGGCGTAGACATGCCAGAGACTCCAATATCCAAGAAGGAGACTGGGTAATAGTAAGGAGCGACCGCCGAGCCAAGGCAGACAGTCGATATCTCGATACCCCCTTACAGGTCATCCAGAGGAAAGGAACTATGATCACAGCCAAAGCGGATCACAAACAGATAACAAGGAATATATCACATTCCAAAAGGTGTACCAGGCGTGATCGACATGAGACCTCATCCAGCCAACTCTCAAGCGAGTTGTCTAACCAAAGCGATGACAGTGATCAGAACCACCATAGCGACCAGAACCACAGTCCCCCACGAATGGTGGAACCCATAAACCATCACAGTCACGCACCCAGGCGAGAGAAGTGCCCACAACGTCTGATCAGAAAACCTCGACGCCTTGTGGAGGAAATGTAGAGGAAATGAGACTTTGCAAAACAGGGGAGATGTCATGTCGTCCCGCCTGACCCTGTTGTCGGACAGGACAGGCGGACAGGAAACGGGAACCGGAAATGAGGTAGACAGGAAAAGGTAGTCTGTAAGCTAGTATGAGACTACCAGGGAATAAAGAAGCACGTAACCAGTTACCTCTGCCTCGGTGCGTTTATTTCAACGAGCGCTGCGACACATTCCAGGACTTCTTCCTGGCTATCTACAAGGAAGACATTTGTGAGGATCATGTAGCGAGAAATTCCTGGCTCGACAAAGTCTCCATGCCTAGACTCTCATCTGAGCAAAGTAGGCGCTTGGAGGTATAGATCTGGGAGGAAGATGTGAGCACTGTCATTGGACAGGTGAAGAGAGGGAAGGCAGCCGGCCCCGACGGCTTACCGGGGGAACTCTATCGGGCTCTCAGTGAGGAGGTTATTCCAATCTTGGCTACTGTCTTTAAAAGTATCCTCCTGGAGGGAGTGGACCCCCCCAAGTCATAGAGTGACGCAACTGTAGTCTTAATTCCCAAACCAGGGAAAGATCCGACAGAGTGTGGGTCTAATCGCCCAATATCACTCCGCAACGTCGACTATAAAATCTTCGCTGCCATCATGTCTAATAGGTTGGGGGGTATTGTAGAGTCAATCATCCACCAAGATCAAAAAGGATTTATAAAAGGACGACCATTAGCAGACCTCACGCAAGACCTAGTCGGGCCATAGATATCGCTTCTACTTTTTCTCTCCCTTTGGCCACCCTTACTTTGGACGCAACCAAAGCCTTTGATAGGGTCAATTGGGCTTATCTGGCCGCGGTTATGAAAAAATTCAATCTAGGTGACAGCTTCTGCCGAGTGATAGCACTCCTTTACAAAGCTCCATCAGCTAGATTGCTTGTTAATAACTCTCTGACGGAGGCTTTTAAAATTACAAGGGATACAAGGCAGGGCTGCCCGCTTTCCCCCCTCCTTTTTAACCTCTATATTGAGCCCTTTGCTCAGGTTCTCAGAGAGGAGGCTAATATTCCATCTTTTAGATTTGGCGGGTAGGAAAGGCGGGTAGCCCTCTACGCAGATGACATCCTTATTTTGACATCCGATCCAGACCTCGCGTTTCCCACAGTTATCAAGAGGGCGGAGGAGTTTGGAAAGCTCTCCGGGTATGAAGTAAACACCAATAAAACTGAAATTATGGCCTGGAACATCACTAGTACACAACTTGACGTGGCCCCTCCATGCGATATCTTGGAATTCGAATTACTCAGGAGGTCGGAAAAATCGCAGAATACAACCTTGAATGGGTCTTTAAAGAATGTCAGAACAGTTAAAGTCTTGGGCCTACCTCCCCTTATCCATCTTGGGGAGGACAAATTTAGTGAAGATGTCTATCCTGCCTAAATACACATTCTGTTTCAACTCCATCCCCTTGGTGTTTGACACCAAACAGATAGACAAATGTCAACAGGAGATAAACTCCTTTATTTGAAAATATAGAGCCACTAGACTAGCATGGAAGAAGTTGAGGCGAAGGAGGGATAAAGGAGGGCTTACACTACCTGACCTGCAATATTATGCATGGGCGTTTCAGCTCTAGTATTCCAGAATGCTTTTAAAAACACCCTCAAACCCATTGAGAGGAGAAATGTTTCGGGCTATGCTAGAAGGTGCCGATCTACCACCTGACGGTTTCCTTTTTGAGTTTGGGGACCAAAAATTCTTCAAAAAGGTAAAATTAAAAAGTCTTCAATCTTTGGCCAGAAGTTGGTCAACAATCAGAAACAAAATAGGGCTTAGCTACTTTTCAAACCTTGCACCTTTGTGGGACTACCCAGGTACTCCATCTTGTCTTAAGGACAGACTGGCGAGTCCCGTGAAGGATGCCGGGATTTCGAAATGGGGAGACTTGCTGGCAGGGGGTTCAATCTTGTCGTGGGATGAGTTACGGGAGAGAGTTGGGCCGGGCCTTACAAGGTTTAAACATATGCAGCTGAATAGTTGGGCTCAGGCAATGTGTAGGAAGGGTGTCCCCCTGGGAAAAGTCAGTAACCTGGAAAATCAGTTGGTGGCAAGGCCAGGGGGTGGCAAAGATGTCTCACTCTAGTATTGGATGATCTTGAAGGAGATAGATGGGGACTTCAAACTCGCCGATGAGTTATGGGGAGGTGAGTTGGGTTTCCAGTGTGAGCAGCTGTGGATGGACTCTTTTAATCTTCTCCACAAAACAGTGAAACCAGCATGGTTGCGGCGCAATCACCTCTTCACGGCACACCGTGCATGTTTATCTCCCCTAAAACTATCAAAATTCCAGCCAGGGAAAATATGTAATAAATGTGACCTACCAGAAGCATCTGACGTGCACATGTTCAAAGACTGTCCTCCCATATCTCACTTTTGGGAGTAAATGAAGGTCTCTTTCGATTCGATACTCAATACTGCACTGAATATCACTCTCCCATTAATCATTTTTGGCATTGACGAAAATATTTCCAGCCGTGCAAGATCCTTCCTCTTTCACGCAATCCTTTTGGCAAGGAGTCAAATTTGCAAGTTTTGGGTTGACACAGCCCCACCAATGCATTCGGGCTGGATGACGTCCCTATACGAAGTTTCTAAGGCTAGATCTTGTAGCAAAAAAAACGTTAGCCTTTTGGGACTTATTGGTACAGAGGAGATATGATCCCCGGGGTTTTTTTTTTCCCCGGGTCCTATGATTATGCCTTTTCTGCTCCATGGACCTTTGCTATGGGTCTCTTCCTGTCCAAACATTGTGGTCCAACAGGTTGTAATATACCTTGATGGAGTAAATTAGCTAGCCCCTTAACTTGTGGGTTACCTCTTTCGCCAATAAGCTATCTGTGTCCTGGTGTGAGATAAAATCTAGATTTCTGGGCTCGCTCACGTAGACACGCAGTGGTGGTCGGTGTTTCCTACATGAGGGTAAAGGCAAATGAGGACAAAAAAAACCAACTCATATAGTGAACACAATCAAACAGGTGTGATCTTACATTTGGGCAACAAATCACACACCCTATATGTATAGACAACATCTATCAAGTTACTCAACACAATGTAAGGCAACTCCACAGAAAGTGGGACACTGTTGCACATAGAACCAGTGGGAGGAGTAACAAAAACCCTTACATCAGTTTGAATAGCCTCATAGTTAACCACTAAGACAGGTGCATTCTGGCAGCTACAGGCCTTTCTGAGCATGCACACGGCTCTGGCTCAGTGCTGAAAGAGTTAATTGTAACTGATGACTCAAGCGAAATACAAGGGCAGGCAACAGTGAAGACAGGATATGCACATGGCGAGCACATGCCTAACTAAAATGGCTGCCATAACCAAAATGGCTTCAGCTTATGCTAACAGCGATTTCTGCTAGTTTCCACAGATGACCCTTTTAGCATTAGCTGAAGACATCCCTATGAGTAGAAGGAATATAGGAAACATCTTACACATCTATTCTTATCAATTTGCTAACTTCTTGGTCTAATACATATTGGGCGTTCACATTCTTAATGTTGTGCTTGGTTGGTATGCAAGTAGTGACACAAAGGGAACAAAACATCGTGCCACATTGTATGCAGAGACAGCATGACAGTAGGATCACAAAGAATATACATAGAATTGTCAACAGTTTCCAGCCCCAAGTAACAAACAATGTCCCTAACCAGCCAATTAAAGTCCAAGTTCCTATATCAGGATGAATTTCAGTGGTTGTTTTAGGCCGATTGGAAATAGCCAACAGCACATTTTGACTGCAATGTCTACATAAAAACATTTTTAATAAACCTTCCAGTGTTCTTTTTTATGAGTGCTAGGGTACCAATGTTATGTTCAGGAGGGGAGCAGAGTAGTATTTATTGAAGTGTGCACAAAACATTTCTCTTGCAGAATGAACAGCACGCCAAATACTAGTATTAAAGAGAATATACAGATTACCCAAAAACACTTTTCGCTTCAGGCGACAAGGAGGACCAAACGGGGCTTGGTAATGGAGCCGCAAAGGGCTGCTCCTACTCAAAAATGGGATGACCAAAGGGGTATATTGCAAAAAAGTACTTTAATATTATAAGTCACTGTACAACCAGCCAGAGGGGAGTCTTCTCCCTGTGTCCTTCTGAGCCTCTTAGGCAGGCTCTTATTGTTTTCTCCCACGGTGGAGCTGCACAACTTTCAACTCAGGAAAACAATCACGGGCCAAGATGAAGAAGAAAACTTACTTCTTTCAGGATAGAGCAATCACCTTCCAGGGCAAACACCCTCAACCATCCTGTCCAGTGTCTCAGGCAGTGCACCAGTATTCTTCACTTTAATCTAACAGGCACAAAAGGCACAGCACCTGTACCCTGAACTCAAGTTCTTCCCTAACTCCTGTGTTGCTCCGCTGGCGCACTGCTCTTTTGTTGGGGACACAGATTGTACCCAGTGTGCTCAGGCAACCTCTTGATCAACAAACAGAGGTGCAGACTTGCATTCACTTGGGGACCAGGACTCAGAGGCCTGATGCTGGAGTATCTGAGGCAATCCCTGTTTCAAAGGGGGTCACCTCAAGCAAAGCCTCCTTGCCGTTCTTGTCTCAGCTGGGCATAAAAAACTGGATCAACACAAAGAATTCTCCGTCCTGATTTGTGACCCCGTCTTGCGTCCAAGACAGTGGCAAGGATACACACTTCACGTCGTTCCATAGGCCCAGTGCTTTCGGCCTTCTACCTTCACTGCGGTCCTAGTTGCCAGCAACGCCTGTGCTGGTTCCCTTTACCTCGGCTCCAAGCTAGACTGACGGTGACTCCTCAGGCTGGATCTGATGTCCGGGTCCCTCTGGCAATGGTTGTAGGGCAGAAGATATTTATTGGTGGACAGAACAAAAAATCTTTAGACAAGGCATACAAATAATCTATCAACAGAGAGGATACTCTATTTCAGAAAACCCAAGAACCAATTCATCTATATGAGAGTAAAAAAATCACCCTGGACCTATTAGCGAGTATAATAGGATCTTATGGTGAACTGACAAGAGCAACTGTTATAGGCGCGGAGAGAAAATCTAACAACTGCTAATTCAACAGGGATCCTAACTACATAAATGACTAACAAAACCTCAACATAGTGGGTACATGAATTTCTCCAGCAGAACCTGTAGTGGCAAACAAACTCCCATAAAACAATATTTTCCTTCAAAATGTTTGCTGAGGATCACACGGGCGTCTTTCCTAACGTTGTGAACCCTGTGCATTCTACTTTTCACAATCTGGACTATGCAACATCATTTTCAGAACAAAAACTATTTACCAGCTCTAATGGGGGCTGTCAGCTCAATTACACAGACTAACTATTAAGAGACTAGTGATGCCTTTGCAAAACTGTATATAGCATGAGAATAAAATAAACAATATTGGTGTTATCACCTGAGAATTTTAGAACAAAAACTACCCACATATAGTTACCCTTAAAGGTCAACTAATGGAACATCAATATAGTCTACCCATCCTTTCATAATTTCATCAGACGGGATGGGCAGTAACATGGCGTATTTATTTGTGCAATTTTTTAATTATAACAATTTTAAAACAGTATTACTGAATAGCCAATTAGATTTGTACTGGTGAGGTGCCTTTGTCTCTATTTATTTAAGAACATATTCACAGCGTCCTGTGGAATGAGTGAGTAAAGCGAGCCGGACCAATTGTCTCATGGCCGTTCCTAGACAGCTTAGACAGGCGAGAGAGAGAGAAAGAGAGAGTACATAAATCAAAAAAAAGGACAAAGTGTTACTTAATTTTGCTTACCCTTAACTTGGCCAGGAGCTAGTCTCCTTTCCCCTCTTCAACAGTAGGCAACCTAAACAAGTGACCTCCTGTCAACAATATGTACCCCCCCTTTTTGGCAGTTGGGCCCAAACAGACTTGTAGGAGGTAAATAGCACATTGAGCTAACTAGAAAACAATAATAACCAACTACCAATTCCTTTAGCTTATTGTGCTGTGTAACATAATAGCACATTAATGCAAACTTTATTTTATAGCCTTTTTTTCTGGCCCTAGCACAACAATTTTGAGTGAAAACCAGTATTTCTGTATGCATGGCAGAGCTATTCGCTGCACATGGCCTACAGACACTGCTACCCCTTGATAATGTTATTCAATGGCACAAGGCTCTGTCCTACCTGGAAGACTTGGTCACCAGGTATGTGCCAGGTAGGGATCTTCGCTCAGGAGGTACAGGGCGGCTTGAAATTCCTCGGATGAGCTGGTCCGAAAGCAGTGGGTTATCTCAATTGATTGTTCAGTCAGTAACAGAGATCCATGTTCTTTCTTCCCGTCATCCCACTGCTGCACTTGACTAGTCTTTAAAAGAAAAAAAAAATAATAATTCCTCGGATCAAGAAAGCCAGAATGGGTGGCCGCTCTTTTAGATTCATAGTCGCACAAAGCTGGAACAAACTCCCAATGGGTCTCAGACTTGAAAGGTCAGAGGCCAAGTTTAGGAGTCTCCGTAAAACCTATCTGTTCTCCATTTAGGGGCACTATCAGGTGGGGGTTTGGCTATGCTATTTCTGCTGGGCCTGTCATTTCCACAGCGCGGGGACACGCCGGGATGGCGTAACCATGCGCTTTACAAGCTACCTTATTATTATTATTATTAAATCCCACCCTGCATATATCTTACAATTGTATTATTTCTCAAGAAAACAGTTAAATCCCCATCTGCTCCTAACAGAATATGCAATATTTCCTTTAACTAATGTTATCTAAAACAGATCTGTGGTGTTCAGTCCAATTTTGTTCCAGGAAGGCTTAATCAAGGGCATAAGTTCATTGAAACAACTAAGTAAATTCTTCCATTTCTTAAATGTAGTTAAATTACTAATGCCGATATCCTTAATATTAGTCTCATGAATTGAGAATTCATTTTGACCTGAATTTTCCTAGGCACATTATAGCCTCAGACATCATCAGAGCAAAATGTACATTACCTGTAGTGTTTTACCCTACAATGTTAGAATCAGGAAATTTAACTAATACAAAGAAATTAGTTTATTAAACTACTCTTCAACATTACAAGCTTTCATAGTGTAAAGTAGAAATCACACACTGTCTCAGTGGCTTCCTGCATGGACATTGTACGTTCAGTAGTGCTGGTCAGTTCTAAATACAGAACTTGGCCTCTGACCCTTAAACCTGTTGTCCCCTGTCTGTGCAAGGCTATCCCATGCGGCCTTTACAATTCAAAGTAACTTTCGAGAAGCACAGTTGAAGGTCATTTCTGCTCCGTGCCTGTGTGCTGATAATTTAAAGGTAGGATGCAACTTTTGATGTCTCATTTTTGTTTTCATTCCTGTGAAATGTAATATTGGCGTTGTTAGATAGACTAATATTCACCCTTTTAATTTGGTGCAACAACATATTTTAACCAGTTGGAGATAGAAATCTTAATGTGCACATTGAAATCTGAATATATACTTTGCACAGGATAATTTTCCAACAGTGCTAAATATTATTGAATTTTCTTAGCAGTGTTATTAGACATTATGAAGATCATAATAGTGCAAAAACGATTTTAATGCAATGATTTTTAATAATTGTTTTTCATATAGTATTTTTTTTTTATAATGGTCATTAACCCTTTCGTTGTTTCCACATATGGAAAGCAAGCCTTATTCCTTTTGTTTTACCTTTAAACACATTTATTTATAACACTAAGCACAGAAGCTTTGACTGAAACATAAAAAGTTTGTTGCACACTTTAGAAAGGAGTAATTATTTGCCGTCAGATCCACAAATGTGCTTCTTAGGAAAGAAAGTAAATTTCAACACTTTCAAGAATATTTGTCTTTAAGGCACATGCTTGCATGTGCTATTTGATACTAATTTAAAACCTAGTTACCACTGTCTTTACTTGGTCGGCCCTGTCTTATTTATAAAGCTGTGTTTTATGGCCGGCAGGTGTCAGCTTCTACACTTCTCAGGAGAGAAAGCAGCAGCTGGTGCTGGGAGTCACCTCTGTTCATTCTATTAAAACCCAGGCATTTCAAGCCAGTCAAAATCTATTGATTTGCAATGTGGTACAAAAAGAACGCTTTTCTTTTTAGCAGCAACCAATTACTCAGATAATGTGAATGCCTTTTAATGTTTAATATAATGTATCTAAGGGTAATGCAGTAACATTTTGTATTGAGTCCTAGTTGTGTAAAGCACACAAATTCGTTTTTCTTTTTCTTTCTGTGAGGCCTATTTTTTCCATATTGATTTTTAATTCTAATTTTGTGTTTTACCACTGGGGCGATATAATAATTGCATGTGCACACATCTATACTTTGTTACTGCTTTACTTTTAATAGTAGCGTGCAGCCACTTAACATATGTTATATAATTAATTCTTTGAATTTTAAAATGTAATTCTTCCAATGGCATCTGCAGAACACAATGACGACAACAAATCAAATTGAGCTCATTCCAGACATTTTCAAAAAGGGGGCCATATACTCAGAACACACAACACTGCTTGCTAGGGCAAGTCATTCTTACACTAAGAACACAGTCGCTACTCACTCAAACAAGTACTTCACAAGCATCACCACCGATGTCAATCCACAAACCACATAGACACTCAAACCAAAAATCAATCAACAAATCAACATTTAGGACAAAAGCAAGAGGCAGCCCAGAGACTGCACTCAAACCAAACTATTTGTAAATACTGATTGTAAATCATATTTACAAACGAAAGGACTCTCAAAAAAATAGTATAGAGACTGCACCAAGACAAGTAAACATCCCAAAGACTGCGCCATGTTCAAAAAGACAGGCTCTAGCCCAAGACCTTTTCCAAAATACACCGAATTACCAATGGAGCTGGCAGTACACTCAAAAGCGCTCCATATCACCATTTACGAATTTTACTAATTGCGTAGATCAGGATCCATTTTTCTTTATATATTTGTTCCACAGTGTACTATACATTATGGAAGAAATACCATATGTAATGTACATAAACCTTTTAGGTATCCATTTTAGGGGAGCCAGCTGAGTACTTTCTAAATCCATATTGGTACCACCAAGACAGCAACACATTCTACGAATGTGCTAGGAGCAGGAATGCAAAAAATATTACAATGCGATATAATATTATAATCAAAGCGTATTTATCCTGAGAATTATCCAAAAGTAGAGAAAAATCTCCTCATTACCTGCCTTTATTTGCCGCAGCAAACAAACAAACCAAAATCTTGGCCAAGCTGTTCCAAAACAAGAGTGTTACATCACAACCTTACCAAACAAAAGTCTCCAGCTTCCAACTGCCAAGTTCTGACTCAATCTAATGGGCACTGTGAGACGAACACCAAAGGGGTCTCAGTCGGGGACTGGTCACCACCTGGAGGATCAAATCGGGAAAACCGGAAAAGCACTTTGGTCTGCAAAGACAAGGGTCTAATCGTGCATTGTACATCCTTAGCGAGATTCCAATCCTCCGTCTAGCCACTCTTTTGGGCGACTGCGTCTCCGATGAACCCCACGTAACGGGCGCCAATTTGTGGGGGTGAGCCTTTTCAGGGGCCCACTGGTGCAGGGGTTTGCCCTTCTTTGTCCTTAAAGCTTTAGACTAACAGAATAGAATTTGGCACGGAAGCTGTAATATCAAGGAAAATAGCTTTATTAACCTCTAATGAGGGAGACTATGTCAATACAGTACCCTAGAGCCACTGTAGGAGGTAGTCCAAGGAGTACAGAAACCATGGGCCTTTTATGGCCAGTTTATAGCTGAGTAAGCATGAAGAAACAAAAAGAGGCGGCACAAGTATACATAAGAATAGTTATTCACATATATGGACAACTGGAAACAACTTAGTCAACAGAGTGGGAGGAGTAACAAAAACCCTCACATCAGTTGGAATAGCCTGACAGTTATACACTAAGACAGATGCATTCTGGCAGCGACAGGCCTTTCTGAGCATGCACGAAGCTCTGGCTCAGTGCTAAAAGAGTTAACTGTAACTGATGACTCAAGCGAAATATAAGGGCAGGCAACAGTGAAGACGGGGGAAGCACATGGCGAGCACATGGCTAACTAAAATGGCTGCCATAACCAAAATGACTTCAGCTCATGCTAACAGCGATTTCTGCTAGTTTCCACACAGGCACCTAAACCGTGCTGTCAGTAGCTCAAAAGTCCAACCTACATGATCCCTCATTGTCACATGGGCCTCCTTGAAGCAGACATCCCAGCACATTGTTGAGTTTCCCAGAGGCATTGAAAGGCACATAAGACTAGGATAAGCTGAATGCCCTGAAAAATGTAATCACATGACCATATTTACCACATGGTTATATCAAAAAACAGAGCCCCTCATCTTTTAAAATTAAAAAACAATGCCTGACCAAAAACTCCCAAATATATATTTTCCTCTGAAACATATATGGCTGGTGCATTATTTTGGGACCGTGCAATATTTTGTTTTTACAAGTTTGTCAAGAATTCTTATGTTATGTACTCCATAAACATTCAGGATTGCTATACAAACATTACATTAAAGTGTTTACCCAACATACTTTGCAAACAAGATCTGTTTTGATCAAATACTAATCAGTCAGACATTGTTGAGGGCATGTAGGATCTCCCTTTGCCATGAGAAAGATGTGTGGTCAACCAGGCTAACAGCAACCAGAGTGACACAATGATTACATGATTGACATTGTTGTGGTCACTCTGCATCTCCTGGTGAAGTCTGAATGTTGTTTAAATGTCAAATAAGGTTTAGGAAATGGCACTATCAGAGCAAATGGAGGCCCTGGCTGTTGGAGTTAACTCTCCAACTGTTAAGCCAATGGTAAAAGTGCCTTTTCACAATTCATAGCACACTTCACTTTAACAAATCAAAGAATTCATATTTTTTGTGCGAACTGGGCACTCCCTGAAGTACCCTATACATAAAAGACAATGGTCCACAGTTCTCTTCTGCAAGAATGGCTACTCCATCACATTGTGTCTTATACGCCATAGACCTTATTAGTGGTCCAATACTAAGTTAGGCACTTGTACTGCCATGGATGGCCCTCCTAAAAAAGAAAAGTGTGGCCCTTAATGGCATCACACAACATTGAGTGATGGCCAGAGTAAAAGTATTATGCACTTTTGGACAGTAATATCAAAAAAGTTACTTATGATTTGTAAATTGTTTATCATTTTAGTCCCTCACATGGTTACATATATCTCACTAACCTTATTACATTTCACTTATAAAGGAACACGTTTTATGCATGTACATGACAGATCTTTAATTGAATATATATATATATATATATATATATATTTTTTTTTTTCTGTATTGCAACGGTTTTAATTAACTATACAAATAAAATGTACTTACTTATTACATTTCATGTAGTATATCATACATTTGGAATAAGGTGGGCGATATTTCATTCACTGTTGTGATGCAGTAACATCAAATAAAATGTCAATCCACATCAATATCTGTTACTACAAAGTAAAAATATATAGATATAAATATGTTTGATAACTTGTGTTGTTTAACTTAATGTGATTATGAATGTATTTATTTTTTGTTATTTTGTGTTTTTTACCTTCCACACGGTTGGTCAGCCCCTTCCCAACAAGAAAATGATCTAGTCTGCATTTCCAGGCGGCAGTCGAACCACCTCATTGGGCTTACAAAACTGAGAAGCTCCTCCCACCAGTTAAAGGGGGTGGAGCAGTCCCTGAATCACATAATATGGCACACTGTGGCAGTGGTCTACTCCGACTTGGATGGGGAGCTAAAGCCAATGGAGGAGCGACAATGTGGTAAGTGTATTCACCTGACCAAATATGAATGCTTTTAACCATTTGCTCTTCTTGTAGGCTGCAATATAACATCACAATTGTAAACATTTAAAAGAAGTTCCAGTTACAAGTACCATATGATATATTACACTTTGACCCTGATTTAGTTCTTGCAGAACAGCTATTCACACAAATGTGACAGATATGTTGTCTGCCTTGGTACAAATAATACATATATAGTTATGTGTACATTATTAAATATAATGCACTTTTAATAAGGTGGACAGGGTATCTGTCATATTTGTGAAGCAGTAACATACCCAACATTCCATAATTGAAACACAGTGTTTATACTTTATTTGTACTTTGCTGATGTAACTGATAGATTATGTCCTCAAAAATAATTCCAATGTGCTCTTTAATCAAGTAGTTCATGAGGCTTACACTGAAGTAATGTGTGTATACAGTTTTGACATGCTCTTATCTTTATTATGCATGATCTATTGCCACAACTGTGTTATAAATATTATTATGTGACTTAGATAGTATCCCCTGGCTAGAACCGCACGCTGTGTTTTGTATGAGACATCGAGCAAGAATATAGAGGGAGAAGAACGCGGCAGAGGCACTACCTTACTCCTGAACAGGATACATCCAGTCCCTGAGTGAGAAAGAAGAATCCTCATATGCCCGTTCATAAGAACTTTTTAATTCACATACAGATATCGATTACATTTTAAAAAGGTATCCGATCTGAAGAGGAGACCTACTGTTACATATAAGAAAGACTCAGTCACCCTGAAAAGTGGAATCATCTTCCCCTAGGTTATCCATATAATCTACAGTTTTAGTCCAGAGAAGGTCTACGGACGGCTGAGTTCCCCCTAGGGGTTGGGCCACAAGAATAAGGGGAGATTTCTAATATATATCTACAAGCCGGTGACCCCAAAAAGACGGCATGTTCTGATGAAGGTGGTACAATATCGAATAGTACAACACCGAAACGCGTCGACGCACTTGTTTCCAAAAATCCAAACAGGGCCAAGGGAGTAGCAGATGTTATTGTATTTTCAACACTGTATACTCTACCACCAACATTCAAACAAGGGCCAGTGGATGTAGAAAAGTGGCAGGAGTATCCTAAGGCCACAGTGTTAGGGGGTTTGTGAATAGGATTTATTTGCTTATGTACTGTACCAATAATGATTTTTTTCTTCTCCAATGTTGTATAACTTTATTGACTATGATATTATTTTGTTGTCGTACAATGAATTGTGATTTATTTGTTCAAATTTTACTGTACCCATTCAAAGAGTTGTCTTTGGATTTTTTAATTGAATCTTGTGTAATTCTGTGTACATCAGGAGCTTTTTATATTTTACTTTTCATTTTATAAAAAATAAACAGATTGTGAACGTTCACTTTTCAGTGTGGAACCTTTTACCTAGTGTTCCCTTGTACTGGAGATTTCTGCCTGTGCTAAAATGTGGGAATGAATGACTGCATGATTGGTTAGAAACTAGATAGCAATATAGCAAATAGCAGCTATAGTGCATACCCAGGGATTTCTCCTTGACCAAGAATATAAACACTCCGGGCCTCATTTATGAGCCCTTCGTCACTTTTACGCCACCGGTGCATCACTTTTTGTGACGCACCAGTGGCGTAAAAAATGTGCCTTGTTGCACCATATTTACAAAGTGACGCATCTATGTAGATGCGTCACTTTGTAAACCCCTGCGCTACATTATACCTGCGCCAGGTATAATGTATGCAGGGGGGGCTTTTGACGCAAGAAAGGGTCATAGAAGTGACGCAGTGAAATCTATAAGATTTCACTGCGCCACTTCTAGGATGCAAATGCGTCAATTTCTTGCGCCTGTCTCACAGCAGGCGGAAGACTGACGCAGGCCATTTCACATGGGGCTTGCCCCATGTGAAAGGACACATTGCTGGAGTTGCGTCACTTTTGTGACACACTCCAGCAATGCGTCACTTTTGTGCCATACAGATACGTCAGAAATACTGATGTATCTGTAACTCCTTGCGCAATGATGCGTCATACTGTAAATATGACACATCATTGGTGTCTCAAGGAGGGCGCAATGAAAAGTGACGCATCGCTGTTTTCACGCAGCGATGCGTCACTTTTCATAAATGAGGCCCCCTATTTTTAAAAAGGTGGCCTAGGTATTGACATACACGCTGTTTTTGCTTTCTACCTTTGGTCCATACAGTTGTGCAAGTGTGATAGCAGATATGAACAAATGTGTGAAAATGGGCTAAGAAGACATACCTTGTGTGAAACATTGTTGTCAACAATATTTCAAAGTGAAAAATAAAAAATATGTGCTTGAGTGTATTTTTACCAGACAGGATAGTCCTTAAAAAGGATATTTTCTAAGTGCATTAAAGCATATCAAGCTTGTAATGTGTAGGTAAAAATAGATTTATGAATCAAGGTCTGAGCTACAGTATAACAAAAGGGTTACTCTGTTACACAAACATGAAGTATATCCAACCCAAAGGAGTAGCAAGGAAATTAAAATACCCCCCCACTTTGAAATAAACTTTTTGATATCACCAAACAAGTGAATCAGGTGAGTCCAACCCTCCCTAGAAGAGTTGCCTTGCCTCTTCCATCTTAACATCTATCCATTCATCCTTTCACCCTTCCACCCTCCCACTGATACCCACTATTTCACCTTTATATTCTGTCCCCCATTCATTCTTTCATCCATCATCCAATCTCCCCCTATTCAATCCATCCATCTAATCTGCAATCCATCCATCCATCCATCCACACTGCCATCCCTCTATCCCTCCACCCACTCTGCATCCATCTATCCATTCTGCCATCCATTCAGGCATCCACTCATCTAGCTGCTTACCCATCTACCCATCCATCCATCCGCCCATCCTGTGGTTTTTTGAACTTTGCTCAGTTGTACATCATCTGATAAATTATATCAGCAGTTATCATAACCTTTCAGAGTACAGTTTGCCTTACCGATCTCAGGTCAGACCAACAAGTTTCCTCTTACAATCCAGTATCACTTTATCACTTCCCTCCAAAGCAGTCCTTCAAAGTTAGTTCTGCCCATCTGAGTCTCGGGTGGACACCTATATTACCCCTATGTGCCATTCCAGTTACCCCATGTCTGGTTCCACTTCTTAGGGCAACCTCTGCCTTCATAGATGGCCCTTTCAATTATCACAGAGCAGTCCATATCTCTTTCCCACTCCCTCAGTGTTGGCGTCTCGCTGGCCCCCCATTTTCGAGCGATATTCAGTTTTGCAGTTGTCACTCCCAGGTTGACCCAGAGCTGCTCCTTGCTGCTCAGGTCTGTTGGCTCCCATTAGTTAAGAAGACACATTTTGAGTATGGGTTGAAGGCCCTTCCACACATTTCTTTCAATTGAGACGTTATAGACTCCCAATAATGTTTAATAGCTGGGCATTCCCATGATATGTGGTAGAAGTACCCTCCTGGTTGCAGAGTCTTTTACACTTAGAGTCCTCCTTCCTTCCCATTTTTGTTAGGGTACCACAAGAGAAGTAGGGCCTGTGAAGTATTCTAAATTGGATTAGCTTTAGCCTTAATGATATGGCTACTTCTCTTGGGGATTATAAGGCTTCTGATCAGTCCTAATCCTCTAGGTCTCCTAAGTCTTCCTACCAGAGCTCGAGAAGTCGCAGGAGAGGGTAAAGCAAATGATTGATTCGTTTTTGGTATGTCATGGAGATTGTTCTTCATTCCATATAGTCTGCCAGAAGCCTATCCTCCAGTGGGGACATCTCTGAGAAGTCTATGTCTGGTAGGATGACTGCCGTGAGGGCATGTCTTATTAGTAAGTATCTGAACGTTTCCGTAGCTGCTGTGTCATATTCTCGCTGTAGGTCTGAGAACGGGATTATCTCTCCCTTTGACCACAGGTCTCCCACCCTCGACCATGAAGCCCTATTTGTCGAATTCCAGGCATCTACTCAGTCAACAAAGTCTTTCCGCCTCTCATAGAGGCATAGACTGGGTCATTCTATTATGCCATCCTAACCACTTGGCCACTTTGCCAAAGAGCAATCATATACTTCGTTGGGCTCGTCAGATGCTGAGTTGTAGGGTAGGTGTATAGAGCTCCTCCGTAGCTCCCGGGACCCATAAGTAATCTGTCCATTTAATATGCCCGTTAGTTTTGTGGTTGGTGTACCTACTGGTTGATGACCCGAGTTCGGCTGCCCAATAGTTTGCACGAATATTAAGTAGTGCAATTCCAACCCCGTGCCATCCCCTCATGAGTTTCTTTGTTGCTATTCGCGGAGGTTTCTCATCCCAGAGTAGGGCTCTTGCCTCACTCTCAATTGTATTAAAATAGACATCAGGGATCTTGAATGATGTAATTTGCAGGGCATGCAGGAATCATGGTAACGGCAAAATTTAAAAAAAGAGCTGTCAGCCAAGTAGGGATCTTTACAACGATCTCCAGTGCCGTACCTCACTTTGTAATCATGCTAGGGGGCTTTGTAAGTTGTGTGTGTAGAAGAGGTTTTAATCCGCTGCGACAAAGATCCCTAAATAACGGAAATCTTCTTTCACCTCTGCCACTCCACAGTATGATGGTAAAATTGGAGTTGGGCCATTCAGAATAAATATAATAGATTTGGACCAGTTTATGGTATAACCTGAGTATTTTTGGAAATTGGTGAAAATCTGCTGGACTCTATTAATGGAGGAGCGTGGTGATGCGACATATAAGAGTATGTCATCTGCATATAAGGAGAATCTATCCTTCAGCCCATCATAGCCCCAGGATCAGCAGGTCTCCTCTGACCCAAGTCCGGAAAGGCTCCAGTATAAGACCAAAGATTAACGGCAACAGCCCTTTTGTGTCCATTTGAGAGGAAATGTGTGCGACGTATAGCCATTCACCACTACTTGTGCTCAAGGCTCCCCATTTAGCAGTTTGAGACCTGCCAAATATTTCAGGCCGAATCCCATTCGTTCCTAAACTGCAAATAGATAGGACCACTCAGTGGTATCAAATGCATGCAGGAGTCTAGTGATAGTATCACTGCGTCTTCCTTAATCAAACCTATTTTTTCCAACACTCAATTAACGTGGCGCAAATTTAGTACTGTATTACGCCCAGGCATGAAGCCAAATTGGTCCGGCAATAAGCAGTGAGATGGGCCGGCAATAGCTGCAGCTCCCCGCTTGTTTGCCCTGTTTGTATATTACTGCTATGGAGGTCAACCTTTGATCTTTCAGCAAAGTACCTTTTTGTCTACTTTCCATGTACATTTTCCGTTGGTGGGGTCCAATTCTATTGGGAGGCCACTTGGTTCTATTGCCTTTCCGGATTGGATGCTACGGATCACAGTGGGTATTTCATCCTCTGTTAGGTTGCATTCTATTGATGATCTATCTTCCGGGGCTAGGGTAAGGAGGGGAAGGTCTGCCAGTAATTCCCTGGAGTCGTCGATTATAGTGGATGTACTGGGAGAATACAAGTGTGCAAGGTGGGTTGCGAAAGCCTCCACTATCTCCTGCGGGTCCCTTAAAGTCTCTACGGCATCTGTCCTAAGTAGGGCTACTCATCGGTCCTCTTGTTTGCATCTCTTAAGCCAGGCCAGCAGGTTTCCGGCCTTGTCTCCCGTCTCATATATTTTGTGCTGTGTCGCTACATGTCTAGTCTTGGCTGCCTCTGTCTCTAGGTTTCTATACCCTTGTTGCCTTATGTCCAGGGTGTGCCTGGCAGTCTCAGTATCAGCATACACAATGTTAGTCTCCCTGTCCAGTACGTCTTTTTCCAACTCTTCTAACGTTGCCCTCTTGTCTTCTTTATGGCCCACTGTCAGCAAGAGTGCCTGCCCTTTTATTACAGGTTTGAATGCTTCCTAGAGAATCTGCTGGACTTGACTGATCCTTAGTTTTCTTTGAAATAGAGTTCTGTGGTCTGAATTAAGCCCGTTCTTATGTGAAGTATTTTCATATCAACACTAAAGAGAGGGAGTTAGAGGGAAAAAAATAGCTAAGGCTCACCCTCCAAAAACTATAATCAACATAAGGTCCCTGTTACCAGATACCTGAGAGCCTTGCTAGTTACTATAAACCATACACAACACTCAATGGGGTTGGTCATGGAAAGTTATACTAGACAGAAAAGGAGAAATTGCTCCTTTTCTAGGTGTCCCCTCACTCACCAGGGTTGCCCCATGGTGACATGCTTCATCATTGGGGCCATCCCAGTCCTCTACGGGCTGGGGCGTGCTGCGACTTGCGAGTTACGTAGGAGCACTTACAAAAGACTATGTGTGGTGCATATGTGATTGTGGAGTGGACTACGTGATGTATTTAAAAATACCTGCCCAGTAGGTTTACAATAAACTTTATTCTTGCGTGTAGGTGGTAGTATTAAAAACGGGGTGGAAAGATAGGGGGCCCTAAACGTAATGTGTCAAGGTGTACCTATCAACTCCTATCGTCAACATGTTTCGTGCATACCCCAAGCACTTCTTCGGGACTACACAGGGACCAGCCCTGTGTTCGCCACTCCTTAGCTCTGTGATGAGTTATTTTTAATAAGATAATTAATTGCAGCAAACTATAATAAGTGCATGCAGTAATACCTACGTATTTAATCCAAACACGTGGTTCCTGTAAAATAAAAGACAACTTGAAAATTCAAGGGGTTGGTTACCCCGAAACATAGCACACATAGACCATAATGTAGGATTGCATCGGAAAACGTTATTACATTTCCCGTGGTCCTCAACGGACGTTTTTTTCTTATAAGAACGTGATTATTTTCATGCACAAAACGTGGTAGTTCTCATGCATCAAAACTTGATAAAACACCTTACTGTGACACACCCAGACATTCATCTATCACACACTCTCATACATGTTTTACATACATGTCATGGGACCTAACTGTGCCCCATGGACTCGGAGGGGTTCAGTATCCCAGCAAATCTAAGAAAGGTAGGAGAAATGGGATATCGTAAATAGCAATCACAGGGTTATTTTTGCTTAGCGATGGTTATTAGACCCGTTAGATGTAAGGGTTAACACTCTTCGTTAGTCCGATTTTCCACTTACTTGCTTCAAGGATACCTCCCTCTTATAGGCACCTACTTGCGTCCCTCCGGTCCGAATGTTACTCGACCGGGGGCTGAGTTTGTTTTTAAAGAAGTTCCCGATCCCGGTTACTTCCGCATACGCGCCCACGCTCGATAAAGAGCTGGTGCGTGTAGATCACCCTGAGCAATCGCGGGTGGCGGCCATCTTGGGTGTATGAAGTGCTGTTTCTTTACTTAAAAAGGGGCAATAGTTACGTTTACGGGGAATTTGTATATCCAAAAATTAATTTAGGATTTGTTTTATCACCTATTCTATATTATCAGACACAATGCCGTATTTTACAAAAATATGTACATTACGTATCATTTAGGTGAGTGATCAGGATATTATCGTTCAGGTGGCCCCTTATATTTTTGGTGTCCCTTTAACTCATTTTCGAGGGTAGATTATTGGTTGTTTTTATTGCAGAACACATCTGCTAATTAACCCCAATTTTATAAAAACATATTCAGGTTTACTCAAACTGGTAATGGTGTAGTACACTGTGGTCTGTAGAGAAACACCCACAGTTGTTTAGTTCAGTTATTTAATTACAGGTACGGCTTAGTGACTCTGGGGTGGACTCATTCATATCAAGTGAATTGTCCCCAGGGGATGTCATCGTTCAGACCCACAATGTGAGAGCGAAGTTTAAAAACCCAGCGTTGTTCTTTTTCAAGTAGTTTCTTCTCCATTTCTGCATGTGGTTGTTGTGTTTCCAGGACCACCCACCGCATCACTGTTCTTTAGCCCACTCTGCCACCCCAGTTCAGACATGGCTATATGCAAATCAGTCTGACCCTGTGCCTCATGGGATTAAACCCAGATCTTTTGACTGGGTGTGAGTGTTTGATTGATTCTGATGTTCCGTCCATCATGACCCCCTTTTGTACAGCTTTTGGCCGCCATAAGTGTGGCAGGGTATGCTCAGACGTGAGTCCCTTGCTCACTTTGCCACTGGATTCAAGCAAGCCAGGCTGAAGACGGCTGGAATGCCAGAAACCGGTCATCGGAAGCTTGTTTCCGGTCCAGGGAAGACATGGCTTGGCAGTTCGGGCTGGACTGTTCCCATGAGGCACAGGGTCAGACTGATTTGCATATAGCCATGTCCGAACTGGGGTGGCAGAGTGGGCTAAAGAACAGTGATGGATTAAACCCAGATCTTTTGACTGGGTGTGAGTGTTTGATTGATTCAGATGCTCCGTCCATCACCACCCCCTTTTGTACAGCTTTTGGCTGCCATAAGTGTGGCAGGGTATGCTCAGACGTGAGTCCCTTGCTCACTTTGCCACTGGATTCAAGCAAGCCGGGCTGAAGACGGCTGGAAAGCCAGAAACCGGTCCTCGGAAGCTTGTTTCTGGTCCAGGGAAGACATGGCTTGGCAGTTCGGGCTGGACTGTTCCCATGAGGCACAGGGTCAGACTGATTTGCATATAGCCATGTCTGAACTGGGGTGGCAGAGTGGGCTAAAGAACGGTGATGGATTAAACCCAGATCTTTTGACTGGGTGTGAGTGTTTGATTGATTCAGATGCTCCGTCCATCACCACCGCCTTTTCTACAGCTTACCAGTGTTACCCATCAGGTGAGGACGACATCTGGTGTGTGACGTTTAATGAATTGAAACCCTTTCCCCCGCCTTAGTTTGTCTCCTAGTCTGTTAACATTCCAGGAGAGCAGTCGGAGCGATATCTCATATGTATTATCAGTCACAGTTGGTTCAGTGTAGCCTATCCATCCCCTCCCCTTTGTGTGGATCATTGTGAGGGTGGATACCATCTCAAGTCTCTCTTTTGCGGTCTCATCCAAATCTAACCTGCTGCCCAAGGGTGTTATTGTGTCTCTGTCTCATTGGTTGTCTCAATGCTGCTAAGTAGGAACTGTCCCTTCCCCCCATCTACTAACTGAAGTATTACTAAAACTACCTCCAGTTACTTTGCGAACCCCATACCCACCCCCTGCCTCCCTGTATGATGGTCTGTGAACCTCTCCAACATTGCAGAGGGCCTATTGTCACACCCCAACTGAAACACTAGGGTCTGTGACTCCCCTAACCCTCCCCCCACCCATGTTCATTAAATGTTTTGGAATGGTGCTGTTTTCTTGCATACTTATAATTTCTTCCTCTATTTGGCACCCAGTGTCTCAGAGTGGTTGAGTTCTCAAGTAGGCAGTGGCCCTCCTCGGACTACGTTACTTCAGTGTCTTTTCAAATCTGGCTGCTATGCCTCTGGTGGGGTATTTTGTCTTGGCTGCTTTCTTGGTCAAACATGTTTGTTCATCTAGCTGTGTAACGCATTTGTTCTCTTTAGTCCTCGTCATTTCTATTTCCCCTGTGATGGCGTCTCAAAGACTGGGGTCAGCACATTTCTGTGATTTTCATGCTCACCGTGCCCATCTCTCAGAAGCGCTGGAGCTTCCAAATCTTCCCCATCTGCCCAGGCATTCCCACGTTTCCTCAGGACTGGAGAAAAAACAGGTCTTTCATTCTTCTTCTAGCCTCAGCTTAGCCAGGAAAAACATGGCGCATTTAAGGTCTTTTTCTCTGAGAGCTTTCTTAACGCCGATAAAGCTGCACCTTTGATTTCGTACTTTCACTGTGAATTCTGGAAAAAAATTGATTGTACTGATGTCTTACTTAAAGGGCGGGGAACTTTGTGCAGTTTGCTATATGAGGTCTCTGCCCCAGAAGTTGAAGACTCGGACCAGTATCGGTCTTTTGGTGTCCCCCAGCTTCGGTCTCCCTCCCAATACTCAATGGGCCCTTTCAATAGAAAAAAAGTTTGAGAGTCCTCAAGGCTGTATGTGTTTTAGGACCAGTTCTTCCACCAATAGATCTGCTGCAGGCCCTTCTGCTCACTGGGGAACTCCAAGGGCCTTATTTATGAAGGCCTTGCGTCAGTTTTGCGCCGCCGGTGCGTCACTTTTTGTGACGCACCAGCGGTGTAAAAAATGCGCCTCATTGCGCCATATTTAAAAAGTGACTCATCTAGGTAGATGCGTCACTTTTTAAACCCCTGCGCCACATTATACCTGCGTCAGGTATAATGTATGCAGAGGGGGCGTTCCCCCGCAAAAAGCCTCGTAATAGCGACGCAGTGAAATCTATGACATTTCACTGCGTCACTTTTAGGACGCTATTGCGTCAAAATCTTGTGCCTGCCTCACAGCAGGTGTAAGACTGACGCAAGCCCTTTCACATGGGGCTTTCCCCATGTGTAAGGACGCATTGCTGGAGTTGCGTCACTTTTGTGACACACTCCAGCAATGCGTCACTTTTACGCTTACAGATACGTCAGAAATACTGGCGTATCTGTAACTCCTTGCGACATGATGCGTCATACATTAAATATGACGCATCAGGAATGTCGTAAGGAGTGCGCAGTGAAAAGTGACGCATCGCTGTTTTCACACAGCGATGCGTCACTTTTCATAAATGAGGCCCCAAGAATTCATACATTATTTCTCCTCGATTAGTCGTCTAGTGTCTTGGCCGTGGCTTGTAGGTCACTGACTTGTTGCTTTAGGATTTTTGTATCGGCATTAAGACTTTGCGTTGTGTCTTCCGCATATTTGACTCTATCATCCATTTAGAGCAAGTCTGCTCTGATTAGTGTGACTTCAGTCGTTACTGAAGTGCGTACATTGTTAATAGCAGCAATGATATTGTGCAGGGTGAGGTCATCTTTTCTGTTATTGGTTGTGCCAGGGCTAGTGGCAGCTCCGTCAGATCCCCTGTCACTTCTTGGCCTTTTTTGCAATGTAAATGTATCCAGTTTAGTTGAGTGCGAGCCGCAACCTCCCTTTCCGTCTGTCATGTTGCACCTTCTACTGTTGGCTGACTGAGATGCAGACAGTTTGGGAGTCCACCAGGGTATTCACTGCCGCCTGCCCTGGAGCGGGACACCCCTTGTGGCTTGCTGATTTTCCCCGGGTGTAATTCCTAGACTCCCACACCTTATCGTCCCTGTTGAGGCAACACTTATGGTTCAATCGCTAGGTCCAACATGTGCTTCAGTGCTGATATGCTCACGCCAATGTGTGCCTGTCTGCAAAGCAGCTGTTTTGTACTAATGCCACACTGTGCCAATTTGCAGGGCCGCTGTTCAGCATGGAGATCACTGGTGGGTGTTGTTGTCCCTGAATGTGTGAGGCACTGTTAGTCCTAGCAGCGTCTCTTGGTTCGCACCCTTCACCCCCCAGAGGATCATCTTTTCACCTAGTCACATCAGGGCCACATGAACCCCCGCCCCACAATGCCCAAACCCGCAAATAACACAAAGACACAAGTGTTAGGTTTGGGAAAAATTGCTGCAGGTTTATTACATACAACATATGTAATGGCAGTGGGCTAACTTACGGGCGATCCTAGGGCAGGCCGCATTCTCGCCACCTGCCCGCCTGTTGAGCCAAACAACACAGTGGCGAACCACCCAACTGTTGCACAATTACCATAATTATACTGACACGCCCATTGCGGGGTGTGACTAGGCAAACCCCCGGTTGCACAGGCCCACAACCGCCCGAAGGACTACTGGGGCGCCGACACGAATTCCTGCACCTCCCATGAGGTTACAGGTTAGGCTCTGAGGTTATGCTCTGGCACCCCTATGTGCCCGCTGACGTCCAGCGTTTGCACCTCTCTTCTTCCGGATCGCCCAGTAACTCCGCTGCAACAAAAAAAAGAACACATTAAAACTCCCCCCGGAGCCCCCTCAAGCAGACACTCTGGGTTCGAGGAAGGGCGGGAAAAGAGTGTCCCAACATAGTACTGCGACGTCTGGAGCGGGAAAGAGGCCTCCCCACAGGGGCAGAGGTCAGAAGTACCCCATAAGGCTCCTCCCAGCCGCCCCGGACGTGCATCACTTACCAGCCTCCACCAACCAGGGGAGACTGCCTCGGATGAGGAAAGTGCTTAGTCATACGGGGGCGGGACAGCCCTCCGTGACTAGGAGCCCGCCCTCCTTATGGCCACTGCGTGGCCTCGCGCAGGCGCATTTCAGGGAATTCTGCCACACAATAAACTCTCAGGGCACCTGGTCTGGATTGATCTCTTCTGGGGGGCTTGATTATTGGTGCCCCTTAATGGTCCACTATGGGTGCAGGAGGACCCTCTCACTCCTTGTCTATGCAATCGGTATCCTGCCGGTTCCCAAATGTTAGGCCATGCACTGGACTCCCAGTGGCACATTTATGTTGTTGGGGCTGCCCGATTCTCTCCACACAGGGCGTCCTACTTCGGCAGCTAGCCCGTTCAGCCAACCGCGAATCGACCCTCGCGGTAGTGGATCACTCTATTCAGCGCTGCGGATGCACAATGAGTCCTCCTCACCCATTGTTTGTGGAGTAGCTGCTCTGCCTGGTTACGTTGCGCTAGTAGTCTATGTGCCGCTCACTTGCAGCACTGCACTGGCTCCATTCTCCAGTCCTTACTGGTGCAATACCACCCTGCCACAGCTTCACTCCTCCAGCAGTATGGGGCGATCAGGCTCACTTCTCTGCACTTCTCCGGCAATCCTTCTTCTTCTGCTGCAGTACCTAGCTGGGCGCCGAGCCCTCCCCCCACTCTGGCCGGAGCACTTGCTTTTCTCCATTGAGTCGGAAGCTATATGATCGCCAGTGGTTTCACCTCATCTGTTCTGCCCGTGGGGTTTAGCCACGTTCACCTCTGCAGGAGTCCTCACAACTTTATTTCCCGGCTTCACCTCACTGCCAGGTCCGCTTCGTTCTTGGCCTTTTTCTTCTCAGAGAAGGTTCGTAGTTTCATTATATGAGGCTGCTATGGTCACCTAAGGTGTTCACTGCTGTTATGGCACCATTCATACGGATTTTTAACCGGATGGGACGGGATGTTGGTTGCGGGTCTCGGGAGTCTCCCTAGTGTGCAGCCATCTTCCTTGGCTGCTGGCCACGCCCCCACCAATCATTTTAGAAAAAACATTTTTATTGCCATACATTGAATACACCGTTAGTACAACAGAGTGATACAATAGAGAAGCACATATTGAAAAGAAGATAGAAAACTACAAAAATATCAAACAATCAAAACACAGCACCACGAAAGAGGCAAACCACCAACCCGAGCTACTATCAACCGCCGGGTCAATATACACCGGGCCCAAATTAACCTTAAATATTACGGTCCTGGATTCCTTTTGACTAAAGACAACTAGAGCCTTATATATATCAATAAACTGCTTATACCAGATTTGGTGGTTTTGGTTCAAACCAGTGTCGTGCCACAAGTATCCTAGCAGATATCATCATGAAAAATGTAATACTTTTTACTTCAGAGTACACTTTCCCCAAGGTGCCAAAAATTATCAGTTGAGCTGATGGGGAATTCAGACTTTCGGTGTTAACCCGTGAGATCTCATCAAATACACCCTTCCAGTAAACATTCAGCAGTCTGCAGGAGCAGAAAATATGTATGGTGTCTGCACCTGCCTGACTAGAGCAAAAATAATCGGAGCTCTTTTGACAACCCCAGTTGAATAATACATTCGGGGGCATATTCTCAAGGAGCCATCGCCGAGTTACCACTGGAGTCAAGCTAGCCGGGCTGATGAGAGGTGTTACCTCGAAACCGGTCCGGTCCTCGGATGCTTGATTCCGTTCTGGGAAGGACATGGCTTTTGTAGTTCGGACTGGACTGTTCCCATGGGGCACAGGGTCAGAGCTGATTTGCATATCGCCATTGTCTAACCCAGGGTGGTGTGGAGTGCAAAAAAACGATGGATTTGGGCCCAGATCTTTGGACTGGGGTGAATGTGTGACATTGATCCACATTCTGTCCATCACCTGTTTTGTTTGCAATCGCCGAGTTAACAGCACTTTATCGCAGCCAAAGTCGCAATAAATGTATCTCCCCATTCACAAGCTGGTTCTAACGGCCGTATCACCAGTTTACCAGCGATAGCAGCCGCAAAAAACATCGCCACAGAGGACCCCGGCAACTATCGCTAATGAGATGCAGAGTAGGTGTTCCCGTGCAAAAAGCTGCGACAACACCACTCACATTCTCAACGACCAGCCAGATCGGCAATGAGAACCCAAAACGGGCGATATGACGCGTTAGCAGCAGGAAATTAACATCTGCTCTGACCTGGTGTAAAGTCAGACAACAGCCTGCTCCAGAAAAGTGAGCCAAGGCCAGAGCCACACATGAAGGGCAACAGATGCCATGGAGCCACTGACCATGCAGATGGGAGCCCCAACAGGGCCATAACACCCACCGCCACCCCCCAGGACCACCCCCCGGACCAACACAGTGGCAGGGCAGACAAAGACAGCTCCCCTCAGAAAACGTACCAACCTCACAGACCCAACACCAGAGAATGTCATTGCCCACCACAGGCTCAAATGGACAACCATCCTCCACATCCTGACCACCATTGCCCACAGGCTGACGGTACCAACACAGCAAACAACCAAAAAAACACCTCAGACAAAGCTGCTGGCTGTGCTGCACGTGCTCACCTCTGGTACCCTCCAGCCAACAACCGCCCCAGTCTGAGGAGTCTCACAGCCAGCCCAACAGTCCCTTACAACGGTCGTGGATGACACCATCAGCTTGGTACCACACTATCTATAATTCCCCCACACTGCGCAGGAACATCCGGAGACCAAGCAAGGCATCTACGCCACAGCTGGAAACCTGCACTTGTTATGGGCCAATTGACTGCACACGTCCTACTTGTGCCCCCTGGCAACACTGCACACAATAACTGCAACAGAAAGCGCATGTATTCCATCAATGTCCAGGAAATAGCGGACCACCGGGGAATCTCCACCAACGTCGACGCCAACCACCCAGGCAGTGTGCATGATCCCTACATCTTCCGACAGTCCATCACCAAACAGCGCTATCAGGATGGTACCCACGGAAATGCACTGCTCGTTGGCAAATACCAAATAAACACACCACACACTCAACTCCACAATCATACAACTCACAACACTGTGAATGCACACGTCACAAGCTCACATACAACATGCCAAACAACATGCACACCCACCAGACACGACAGCACAACTTATTGTGGGAACCTGGGCCAGCCATGCACAGAAGCTATCAACGACATCGCACCTCAACCACACAATAGCAGAATGTGAGAAGAGGTGGGGCCCAGGCATGTGCGAAGGATGCAAGTGACCGATGAATAAGAATGTACACAATGCCAAGTGTGGCATGAATGTGCTGGCCAGACTGCAGTATGCAGACCACACACATATCCATGTCGACATATACCCCTGGTGTTTGTAGTGTAGTCGACAGCGGACGCAACAATGTCACAGCAGCCAGAGGGGAAGATCGCAGAAATGTAGCTTGTTACGTCCCCCCCGTAATTGTCAGCGGAGTGGGCTGGCCCGGCGTATGCCAGGCCAGCGTAGGGGTGTGAATAAAAGGCATGTAACTCTTGGCAAGGTCCTCTTCCGGAAAGGCCAACGTCCCTGCCAGGGTGGCCATCTCACCCTGCCACGAGGACGATGCAGTGAGCGGTGTTGCCTGTGACCCTGTCCGCCTGCTGCTTCCTGGGATGCTGGTCCCCGAATTAGTCTTGCCCGCCCCAGCGTACCCAGGCCTCAATGCCCACCTGCCAACACTGGCGTGTGTTGAAGAGGGCCCACCACATAGCGGTGCAAGCTCCAAGCATGAGGCACACAACCCTGGCAACCTGCTACAACCATCACGACCTCGGCAAGGCCCGCAGTACTCCTTTCTCATTGACGTACTCTGCCGGCTGATACAGCGGACTAGTAGGTCACACATTTGGAACTGAGTCTTGATTACACTATGGCAGTGAACATTAATTATGGCATATTTTATGTCACTATACTCCCTTCGATGTGGTGCCATCAAGTCTGTGCATAGCATTACAACCACACGTGTCTGTGGGCCCACGCGGACTACTACCCTCGGACCACACAGCGCTCGGTTAGGACACACAATTGGAACTGAGCATCAATTTTTCAATGGCAGAGTACATATCATTGCACGCAAGGAGAGGGGTAAGAGGATGATGTGTTTCAATCAGGAGGAAAAAAGGAACATTGTTACGGAGGTGATCGAACACTACCAACAACTGCCCTGGCGTCACTAACTCTGTGCATCGTGAGCCAATGACACATGGCTGTGGACCCCTGCTGACCGCTGCCTCCGGCCTACACTGCGGTCGAGTAGGTCACACATTTAGGACTAAGACTTGATTTAGCACTGGCGGAGTCCATATCAATGTACCAACATCATCGCAGACTGCATCCCCTTTCAGCCCCGGTGCCACTAAGTCTGTTCCCCGGCAATCACGGGCACTCTCTGGTTGAACTTTGGTGGAGTCTGAGTCTATGGACGAGGGGGTTGTCTTCATCCTCCTGTAGCTGATACCGAATTGGTGGTGGGAATGAGGCTGTAGCATTCCACTTCTCCATTTGATGCTTCCAGAATGCTACTGCCCTCTGCATCATGCCCTGGAGGACACCTTCCACTGTCCCCTGCAGCCCTCCACCACATTCCCCTTGGACATCGTCAAGGACATGCTCAGTACGCGTGGCCCTACCTCAGTGGGTCGAAAGTCACCATCCCGTTGCGGTGTACCTGTGCTGGGCACTATGCATCCGGGGCCACTCACTCCGTGCAGCTCAAGTCAGGCACCCTATCTGATTGAATATTGGATGGCCTCTGAGACGATGGCCTTGGGGTTGTCAAAGCCATGTGTCTGTGGCCCTGTGCTGCCCTCTGCCTCCGGCCTCAGCTGCGGTCCACCAGGGCTCACACATCAAATCGAGACACGACTGGCCCGGACGTCGCAACACCGCAGGAGGCACATGCCACGATTGCCAGGACCACCTCGAACCGCCATCTGCCAGAGTCAAAACAGTGGTACTGGCAGACTAATGGAGTTACTAACACCTGTCGTGGATGCCATCATCTGCCTTTTACCTTGCTCAGCACTCCAAGTGCCACTGACTCAGTGCACCACAACCCATGGACCGTTAGTGATTGAGTTTTGTGCTAAGGAGAGGTTGCGCAGCAATGTCACCTCAGGCGGTGTGGGAGTCCTGGGACGAAGATGAAGAAGATGATGCAGGTGTAACACACCCCAGTGCAGCTGCATCAGGTATTTCCCGAGGGGACAGAATCCTAGACAATTTGCACACATGAGCGGGCTCAGTTTTACTGCCCCAACCTCAGTGCACTGCAACTCATGGACACTTCTGTTTGCATATTGGGTGACCTCAGTACTTGATCCGGCTAGCTCCATGTTGCTCAGCTGGTGTCTATGTTATGCTTGAGTTTTCAGTTTCCGTTTTGATAGTGTTCATTGTTCAAGTTGATGCCAGACCCAACCACTCCGTGCAGGCAGGCTTACACTCACCCCACACACATCCAGCACAGGCGTCACTGCATATGTGGCCCTGCCAATAAAGGGGCCAAGAGCACGTGCCCGTAGCCAGTTCCACATACTGTCTCAGTGTTTCCCTGTGGTCATGTTGTATGCATGAGGGTCCTGACCCCTAAGACATTACATTGTGCTGTATAAAGCGGACGCAAGCATGTCACCGCAAGTAGCAGGTTAGAGCTTGGACATGTAGCTTTGTTATCACCTACTCAATACAGAAGAGGAGTGGACAGGGCTGTCGTACACAGAGCCGGCGTGGATGTGTGAATGATAATTGCGTGCCTCTGGGCGTGATTCTGTACTGAAAATGTGCATATGCATGTGTCTCTGTAGCAGTGTGGGTCTCCTTTGTGGGGTGTAGGTTGTCCCTGAAGGGTATTAATGTTCAAAAGTAGGAAGCGCACAGCTGATTAACACAAAAGTTATAAGAACGTGGTGTTCTTCAATGTTTTTCGGGGCTTGGGTGCTCCCAACAGGTAACGTATCCGTCCTTAACACGTCTATCTAACAATGAATCATGTGTCACCATGTGACCATAGTGACATCCCTGAAAGTTGGGCACTACTTAGGTTCTCATGGAACTGAGACTCCAAGTGTAGTTCAAAAAGAGAATTTTAATCATTCATCTTAAGTTTAAGTCATTCAAATTTTCATTCGGTAAATGCATCCAAAGAAAATTATCCCAATGCTCCAATGCATTTCGGGCAAAAACGAGCCCTTCATCGGGGAGCCTCTGTAATTAAACCAGACATAGCAATCAGAACAACAATAAAACAAGGGTATGAGTGTCAGTGATTAGTCAGATATGGAGTGGAATTTAATGAAAACCGAGTGACTAAAAGTGAAAACGAATTAAATGAAATGGAGTAGGTGAAAGGGTGAAAGAACTAGAATCAACGTGAATTATACCAATGTGTCGGTTTATTCTAAGAGCGTGTAGTAACGGGTTTAACAGTGGAGAGTTTAGATGTGCTCGAAAAGAAAACGCAGAAGAAAGTTTAAAAGTGCCCAGCGGTATACGCAGAAGGAAAATAATAGAAATACGAGTGGCTTTACGTCGACGCATGCAGCGATTGACAGCGCTAAGGGTGTTAAAAGACCACAAATGTTAAAGTGGCTATAAGTTAAGGATTAGACAAAAGGATCTTGGAGCAGCAGCGATTTAGTTACTCACTGTGGACGAAAGTGGTCGCAAGCTTCATTCATATCTCACATTTACTGACATTATGAGAAACACTCACTTTCGAACACATTTTGACCAGCAACACTAAGGGTTATTATACATCAAGTTGGTACTAGTAGAGTACGGGTCTTTTAGAAGCAAAACCTTTGATAATTGTAGGATCTTAGATGTCAGTGCAGGTGCGCATATATTAAGTAAAATAGGTAACAACAGACAGGTGGCGATGATATTAGATAGTCTCTGAGTAGTTTAGTCAGATGTGGTCATACAAGGTAAACATATAGTTACACCAAGTTTTAACTATTGGTAGTTTATAATTTAAGAAAATGATATAACAGCTCACAACATTGTCTAAGTATTTAATTTACCTGAAATGGTTTAAAGGGGATCCTTAGAGCAAAGGGCGCATAAAGTGGACTTTAGCAGGAACAGCCTAGTGTTAGGGTGTAAGAAGAGGCAGAGTGAGGAAAGCTTCTTCACGCATTCTGCTTAATGAACAGCGAGGGGCATCGAGCCGGCGTACTTACTTGGTGTTTCTGACAGAAGCTTTCCTCACTCTGCCTCTTCTTACACCCTAACACTAGGCTGTTCCTGCTAAAGTCCACTAACTAAATGTGCCTGTGACAGAACCCCATCCATGGACGCCCTGTTAGAAATGCTAAGTAAGTGCCCTCTATCAATGCGTCTCAGCATGTTTATGGTAGAATGCGCGTAGAGATTTTTCCTTACCCCGCCTCTCTCTACTTTTAAAACACCAGGTAGCTCCGTCTAAAAATCTACAAAATAAGTATACTTTCGAACCCTGTTTACCGTGAGGAAGGGTCGGTCCGGCCAACCGACGGAACTTAATCTACGGACTGTGTGTCCACTCAGCCAAGTAAGTAGACTTAACAGACAGCGCGGTTCTTTAAAAACAAAACGCGCTAGGAAGTGATACTCACTCGACTGCTCTCCCTCATTAGGCAGGTATAAAACCAGTAGCGTGGGTGGACCCAGATTTCCTAGACTGGACATTCCTAAATCATCGTTTATGGTGTGTACAAATCATTAGCACTCATACCCTGTGACTAAATAAATGATGGCCATTATGCATACTCACGATACTGTTCTGCTTTAGGTATACCTGCGGGATATCTCCAAAAATCTCCAAAGTAGAGCAATCCTCATCTCTTCTCTCATTTATCAACCTCTGCGTAGTGAAACCCTTTCATTGACAAACAAAAATTAAAAACTCAGGTAATGAAATTTAAAGTTCATCGAATATCTGGTTGCAATAAATCCATGAGGATAGAATATAATTAGAGTTTATTTATCACCTATTAGATTCCTGATCTGCTGAAAACATCAACTTTATGCGCCCTTTGCTCTAAGGATCCCCTTTAAACCATTTCAGGTAAATTAAATACTTAGACAATGTTGTGAGCTGTTATATCATTTTCTTAAATTATAAACTACCAATAGTTAAAACTTGGTGTAACTATATGTTTACCTTGTATAACCACATCTGACTAAACTACTCAGAGACTATCTAATATCATCGCCACCTGTCTGTTGTTACCTATTTTACTTAATATATGCGCACCTGCACTGATATCTAAGATCCTACAATTATCAAAGGTTTTGCTTCTAAAAGACCCGTACTCTACTAGTACCAACTTGATGTATAATAACCCTTAGTGTTGCTGGTCAAAATGTGTTCGAAAGTGAGTGTTTCTCATAATGTCAGTAAATGTGAGATATGAATGATGTTAAAATGCTCTCTTTTGGTTACTTAGCTTAGGTTATCCAAATGCCTTTCACAGATCTCACCGTTTGGGAGTCTGGTTTAGGGAGTGGCCCTAGATTTGTTGGGTACTGCATACTGTCACAATGGCAACTATATAAACATCAGGTTAAAGACGACAATTATGTTTTTTCTATTTTCTCTTTTATCTGTGTTTAGTATAAAGAAATGTATTAGAAAGAGACATGCTTTGACAAATTTAATTGTAAAATAGATTAATACTAAAAGCACTGTATTCTATTTTTAGATTATTATCCTGTTCCTCCCAGTCAACAACTCCCAGCCCTGACGAAGGTGTGGCCCACCCGGCCTATCACCGAAACGCACGTCGGCTCGTGGCTCCAGAAATACGGCATACTATGTAGTATCAACTAGGTGCCGCAACAAGATCATTAGTCTGGAATAATATTCTGCTCTATGCCACATATCTACCATCCCTATGTGGCATACAACAGAACGATTTGTATGAACTGAAGAATGTGAGTGGAATGTCTGAACTTTAGGTAGTATTAGGTTTTGAAACACTGCAAGAATGAAAGTATGAATGAAGTATGAAATGTTACTGGGTAGGTTCCTAAGAAGAATGTTATTTTGTCACTTTTACTTGTTTTCTAAATTGACTATGTATACTGTGCAATAGTTATAAGATAATTATATGCGATGGATGTATATAAATGCTTTCTACACTAAAATAAAAATACCTATATATTTGCTAAAAACTTTTTCTTGCAAGTAATTGAATGGTGTTGATCTTGTAATGTGCAGTACCTACTCCTAGGTTTATCACCCCTCACATACTAGGATCCCGGATCTGGGACCACATTATCTATTGGCGGGGTACGTTCTTTGTTCTTTGTTCAGTGTTTTTCTCCCCCCACGTCCCGCCTGCATCCAGCAAGAAACCCATTGGGGAACCCCCTTCTTTCGCTTTCTAATATAATGTTTGGCAGCCTACTTAGCAAACCCCAAAATACAAGACTGTATTCTCTTCTGTTGATGGTTAATAAACCAGAAACACATGTCTAGAGATCAGGACTATCTGCGCCAACCTTGGCGAAATATTAAAAAATATTGGAGCGAGCTACAAGGGACTGCATTTCCCAGAATGCCAGGGGCGAACCTTGCCTGAAAGGTCAGCGGTGGGCTCCCACATCCTGTTGTGTATTTAAAGTACTCGCGTGAGTCATTGAGCTGTCGAGCTCGTGGATGAAGCACCTGCGCGCCAGTGAGAGGTACCGGACCTGATATAATGTTTGGTAGCCTACTCAGCAAACCCCAACATACAAGACAGTATTCTCTACTTATGACGGTTAATAAACCAGAAAGACATGTCTAGCGATCAGGACTATCTGCGCCAACCTTGGCAAAATACTCAAAAATATTGGAGCGAGCTACAAGAGACTGCATTTCCCAGAATGCCAGAGGCGAACCTTGCCTGAGAGGTTAGCAGTGTGCTCCCACATCCTGTTTTCTATTTAAAGTACTCCCGTGAGTCATTGAGCTGACGAGCTAGAGGATGAAGCCCCTGCGCACCAGTGAGAGGTACCAGACCTGATATAATGTTTGGCAGCCGACTCAGTAAACCCCAAAATACAAGACTGTATTCTCTACTGATGACGGTTAATACACCAGAAACACGTGTCTAGGGATCAGGACTATCTGCGCCAACCTTGGCGAAATACTAAAAAATATTGGAGCGACCTACAAGAGACTGCATATCCCAGAATGTCAGGCGTGAACCTTGCCTGAGAGGTCAGCGGTGTGCTCCCACATCCTGTTAGCTGTTGTAGGGCATTGGTGTCAAAGGTGTGGTGGTCCGCTCCGGCATCATTGATGAGTTGTCTAGTCTGCTCTGCTGGAGGTGTTGCTTGTCCCTCTGCAATGTGGAGGGGAAATGCATGTTGACATTGTGTTGACAAGTATGTTGGTGCATCGCTCTTGTTTACATGCAGACTGTATGGTAATGTACATTGCGACTGTTTGGGGGGTGCTGGATTTTGATGGTGGACAGTGGACATTTGGACTACATGACTGATGTGAGGTGAGGTTATACGCGTACATTCCCATCTCACAGTATCCTGCTCTGCTGGATTTTGTTGGCCTGTTTCTGCGCATGTACAGAGCCAGTTGTGTCCTCTGTTCTGCAGTGTTGGCGTTGCATATTGTACCACATTGTCGTCAATGTGGATATGCTGGTCTTGCTATGTGTGTGTGCTGCAGTGTGCCACGGGGATCAGGGTCATTGTGGGTGTGCAGTGTGCTACACATCGTTGTGCATCTGTGCCATTGTGCCCATCACCTCCCGGGCCCCCAGTCCTTGGTCATTACTCCCCCTGTTGAAGTTGTGTCAGGACCTCTTGAGCTGTGTTATGTTATGTTATGGTGTCTTGTAAAGCGCAACAGCTGCCCCAGCAAAGGGGCGTCCAGGCGCTAAAAGGAAAAACTGACAAAGAGCAGAGTTAACACCAGCTGGTTTGTGGGGAAAAGAAAAGTCTTAATGGCCTTCCTAAATTCCAAGTAGTTATTGAGTCCACGAATCTGCGCAGAAAGTGCGTTCCATAAAGTGGCAGCTCTATAACGGAAGGAGCGGCCCCCAGCCCGAACTCTACGTATCCGAGGGACCACTACCAGATGCTGACCCTGTGACTGAAGGGGCCGTAATGGAACATATGGTAAAAGAAGATTGGCCAACATAGGAGGGGTAGCAGATTTCAAAACCTTAAAAGAGGTACATAAGGCCTTAAATTCAATACGCCTGGCCACGGGTAGCCAATGAAGACGATGGATGGCACTGGACACAGAACAAGACTTGCGCAGGCCTAGGAGTGTTCTGGCTGCTGCATTTTGTGTCCTTTGCAGCCACTGAACTTCTGCTTTATTGGATCCTAAATATAGGGAGCAGGTATGGTCAAGTCTGGACAGAACCATCGCTTGGATGATGACCTGACGTGTAGAGGCATCAAAGAAGCCCAACAGTGGTCTGAGCCCCCGTAAAAGTCCAAAGCAGGTCCCTGCTATTTTTTTGTTTTGGACTCGATAGTTTAAAGATGAGTCCAACCAAACCCCTAAGTTCTTTACCGCTTGTTTGGAGGAAGGTGGCATGCCCAGACTAGCTGGCCACCAGAGATCACTCCACAGACCATGGTCCTTACCTACCAGCAGTACCTCCGACTTGTTGTGTATCAGTTGGAGGCAGTTAGCGGTCATCCACTCAGCCACTGCCGCAAGGTTGGCCTGAAACTTAAGGGCGTCCTGCTCGGTGTTATTAGAGAGTGCCACCACTAACTGAGTGTCAGCAGGGTATGAGACCATGGTCAAGCCCCTACTCATGGCTTCAGCAGCTAGAGGTTGAACATAGATGTTAAATAGTAGGGGACTAAGGGAGGAGCCCTGTGGCACCTCTTGTTTGATACAATATTCACTGGACACAAACCGGGGGGGCAGATACCGAGAATGACCTCTCATGAAGAAATGAGGCAAACCACTCTAGTGCCAGGCTTTTGATTCCTACCTCCGCAAGGCGTCTCAAGAGAATATCATGCGACACAGTGTCAAATGCGGTGCACAAATCCAACAGGATCAGTGCCTATGTTTGTCCCTCACCCATGGCTGACCAGAGATGTTCTGTCACCGCCAGGAGGGCTGACTCCATGCTGTGACCAGGCCTAAAACCATTTTGGGAGGGATCCAGTATGTTATTAAGGGTAAGAAAATCCGACAGGTGGGAGTTCACATATGGCTCTGTGATCTTGGCTGCCCAGGGAAGCAAAGAGTTAGGGCGATAACTTTCTGCTTTTAATGGATCAAGCGCAGGCTTTTAAGTAATGGAATTACTTTCGCTTGTTTCCAAGCCCTGGGCAACGTAGCAGTACTAAGAGACCTATTGATCACCTGATTCAGAGAGGGTAAAATAGTCTGCAGTACCTTATTAAATTGGTCAGGTTTGAGAGGTTCGGCAGGGAACCCCGACTTGATCCTACTACACAGTACTTGCAGCTGATCTGCCGAGATCGGAGGAAAAGTATGAAGGGTATTTGGCCATTGACAACAAGGTGCTGCCGGAAGGTTACTGATAGTGGTCGGGAAGGAGCTATAGATATCGTCCACCTTTTTAACAAAAAAGGTGGCCAACTCCTCGCACTGCTTGTTGGACTTGATGCTAGACTCAGCTCCAGTTTGCTGGGATTGCAGACTGGCAAGTATAGAAAACATGCTCTTAGAGGGATTAGCACTTTTGTGGATTTATTTGGAGAGAAAAGCCGCTCGTGCCTGGTGTATGACTTTATGATAGTTTTTAATTGCTGGCCGATAGATATCTTTGGCTACTGGGCAGAAATCTCTTCTCCATATCTGCTCCAGTTTCTTACACCCCTTACGCATAACAGCTAGTTCAGTCTTATACCAGGGCCTTGTTTTGGTTTTATGACTGCCTGACCATTTCATTGGGAGTAAACTATCTAATGGATGCCTAATCCATTCTGAAAATAGCCTATGTTCCTCATTGGTGTCCTTTGGCAGATCTGGCCGAGTGGTCAGGAGACAGGCCTCAAATTTATCCCAATCCAATTTGTGCCAGGGCCGTTTCAGCGAAGTCAACAGACCCTCGGACTGGGCGGGGATGACTCCGTGGTGGACCAGAAAGTGGTCCGTCCAACCCATCCTGATGGGTGCCCACAATGTGATATGGGGTATATTGGTAAAGACAGGATCTAATAAATGTCCAGCACTATGCGTAGGGTCTAAGACCAACTGCAGCAGTTGACACGCTGCAAGGTCGGCTACAAAACTCACTATATCAGTGTCCTCTGTATTATCCAAATGGAGATTTAAGTCCCCCAACACTGTAAAATTTGCGGTATTGTCAGTGTGTTAACCGTTTCTACAAGGGCCTCCCTAAAACCTGGGGAAGGCCCTGGAGGTCCTCAAAGTAACCTTAAAGTGAGCACTCTCACAGCCGGTGACCGACTGTTTAATGAAGGAGCAAGGATGGCAGGATTTAAAAACTATCGCTATGCCCCCCTCCCTAGATGCCCTATTCAGTGAAAGAATGCTGTAGCCCACAGGAAGCGCAAGGCCGGGTTCAGCCGTGGTGGCATCAGAGAGTCACGTCTCAGTAAGAAAAAGAGCATCCGGAGAAGCCTCCTCTAGTAGGTCAAATATATCGGCATGATGTTTAACTAATGAGCGACAGTTAAGACTGAGAATGCTCGCATGCATCCTAGGTTTAGATGGGCGTTGGCACATAGGAAGAGTATGTGTGGCTTGAAAGCTACATAGTAAACAGCAGAAAGGGCCCTCAACAGCAAACCCACAAGCCTGCTTACACCCACTCGCAAAAGTCCTCAGTTATAACAGGTCCTCCTGAGTGTTGGTAGCAATATCCCTCCTGAAAGAAACAGCATGACTGGCGTCTGGTGTCGTACTGGCGCAGACGGGCACAGACGGGCTTGCCGTTGGCACGCCTATGGCACACCCGCTGCGCGGCAGCGCCATAGCCCTCTTTTTATAGAATAATGCAGCAGAGAGAGAAAGAAAGACTAGACCGCCCCTTCCAAGATGGCCGACACAAATCGTGCCACCGGAAGTGAGGAGAACAGGCAGCTAGGTCTCCGAGCACTCCCTCCATGCAAACAGCATGGGCTGCGGTGTACCGGGGAGAAGAGCGACACCAAGAACAGCCAAAACAGTGTCCGGACACCCAGCTCCTTGCAAGATCTCAACACTGATGACTGTGGCCTCGGTTTCCTCCAGCTCCTCCTGTGGCGCAGCACTCCCACCTCCTGTTGCCGTTGCTGCCTTCCTGTTGGCAGCGGGTTTGTCCCTGGTTTGGTTTTCACATCATGTCAGCTCCACTTGGCCTCCTCGATTGATCTCCTCGGCACTCCAACTGCATTCACGGTAGTCCAATTGTGGGTCAGTTGATGGTAGTGTTCTTTCACCTCTGTGACGCTGAGCTGGTTTCCCTGCGGACTGCACCCCATCTTCCTCTCCCTCTTCTCCTTGGCCTTCCCTGTTGTTCCATGCTGGTGGTCTGTGGGGCTTGTGGGGTTCGCGTTCACCTCTGCACTCGGTCAGGGTGCATCCATGTTGCTACGCACTCTGAATTGTTTTTGGTGTGTTTTTTTGGTTTCTTTTATAGCGCATTTTCCCACCAGAGGTGTGGGATTTGAAGTCCTGCAGCTGCTTTTCGCTGCTTTTTCTATCGTGATTGGCCTCATCGCAACTTTTTTTGCGTTCGTGTTTTGCATTTTTGTGGCTTCGCGTTGGCATTTGCGCGGACATTTGACATGTTGTCGGGGGCCTATCGCATGGTGCCTCCGTGTTGTGAATAATTAGTTAACACAGCATTATTTTCCCGCAGTAAATTGCAATGCTGCAAGTTGCGTTAAGTTACTTTTGCGATGGTTATCACACATTCTTGAGAATATCCCCCTCGGAGTATAATAGATAACTTGGAATATCTTGAAATGGTGAACTTTGGAACTTTGGAATGGATATATTCATTAATCGACTATTCAACTGGATATATTCCACAATCTTGGCGTCTCCTACAGGTGTTGACAGCTTGCAAGCCCATTTTGAGGCTATTGGAGGTGTATTATCTGGCT
>NW_028252351.1:0-58962 GCF_964263255.1 Lissotriton vulgaris | reverse complement strand
CTTTGCATCACTGTTCACACTATGCAAGACAGCTGTGTTATTTTTTTTGTGTTGAAATTTTTTATTAAAAGTTTTAGATGAAAAAACATAAATATGTACATATGTAAACAGATAATAACATAAGATATTGATAAATGAATCATAATACAGGTATGAAAATAATATAATTATACATAGGATATAATGGATGTGGAGAGGTAGAAATAGCAAATATTCTGTAAGTCATAAAGTAAAAAATAGTAGAAAAGAAGATAACAAAAGAACGAAAGGAAAAGAAAAGAAAAAGAAAGAAGAGAAGAAGAAAGGAGAAAAGAACAGAAAATCCCAAATTAACAAGGGAAAGGAGAAAAGGAGATGAGGCCGAGACAAATGGAAAGGATTAAGGAGCAGAAAAAATCTCAGGAAGAGTACACAAATACAAAATAAAAAATAATTAAGGAGGGATAACAGACGTTGGAGAGGAAGGAGTGGAGACAGGGTCACTATCCACCGTGGCTTTTAGGAATGGGGACCATGTTTGAAGAAAAACAGTACTAATGTAAAAACGTTCCTGCGGTGGCCTACTAATTCAATTACACAATTATGTTTATAAATATCTAACCAGGTGACAAAAGATAGAAAAAATACTGAAATTATTCAAAACGTATAAAAATTTATTTTTCTCTTTTTATCTTTCAGTTCATATGAGTTCTGTTATCAATCAGAAATCACAAGACAAACATTTTTCAATTCATATCAAAAATTTCAGGACAAGTACAGTTAAATCATAAATATCTACAACAAGAAATTATGTACAACATACAAAATTATTTAATAGTAACCCTTGGTAACACCCATATCTCTCAGATCTGCGACGGGAGCCTTAAGTTACATCTTGGCCCAACTCTTTTTAGCGTTGTCATCTTGCTAAAATATCAATTCAGTTCCTTTCACCATCCTAGTTTGGAGTTTGAGTGTGGTATGATTGTTAGCACGTGAGTGTGTTGAGAGATATGGGTGTTACCAAGGGTTACTATTAAATAATTTTGTATGTTGTACATAATTTCTTGTTGTAGATATTTATGATTTAACTGTACTTGTCCTGAAATTTTTGATATGAATTGAAAAATGTTTGTCTTGTGATTTCTGATTGATAACAGAACTCATATGAACTGAAAGATAAAAAGAGAAAAATAAATTTTTATACGTTTTGAATAATTTCAGTATTTTTTCTATCTTTTGTCACCTGGTTAGATATTTATAAACATAATTGTGTAATTGAATTAGTAGGCCACCGCAGGAACGTTTTTACATTAGAATTGTTGCTTGTTCCCCTCTGTTCCTGGGCCACAACTTACTTTTCTGAGGGGGTCCCTTCTTACATGTTGAAGAAAAACAGTAGCCTGATCTTGCAAGTTATAAATTACACGTTCATAAGAGCCTGTTTGTACCATAGCCACCAGCCACTCTTCCTGAGAAGGACATAAAGAGGACTTCCAATGATGCAATATACAGATTTTGGCTGTAGCCAAAGCAGTATGAAGAAGACGAGTCTGTGGTTTAGATAATGTTGGGAGACCTCGAAAATCACGTAAGATAATATTTGCAGAAGTAAAGGGTAATGGTAATGACATAGTAGATGCCAAAGTCTTTCTTATAAAAAGCCAAAATTATCTAGTATGGGGGCATTCACAAATAATGTGTGTAATATCACAACCAGAGGCAGAACATCTGCAGCACAAAGAGTGTGTTATCAATTTAGCATGATGTAGTTTATATGGAGACCAGTGCCATTCATGGATGATTTTGAAAATGCAGAATTTGAGACGAGCCTCTCGGACACCCTTATGTAAACCTTCCAGGATTTGATCCCATTGAGCAATGGAATATGTAACTGATAAGCAAGATTGCCATTTTAATTGAAGAGCTTTCGAGAGAGGTTGCGAAAAAAGAGGATGCAGGAAAGTTTTATAAAGACCAGAAGTCACACCTTCAAGATTACCCCACGAATGTAAATAAGACAAAATAGGAGACATGTCCAACAATTCAGGTAGAGAACCTAAATGTTTTGTGATGGCTTGTTGAAGTTGAGTATATTGATGGGAGTGTGTAGATGGTAATTGGAATTCGTCACTGATTTGAGAGAAAGATTTAAAGTTGTTGTCATGGAACAGTTGTTCCAAAGAGTGAACACTGGCCTCCTGCCACAGAGGCCATGATAACATGCGACCATGAACACGAATAGCCGAGTTGGACCATAAAGAAGCTTTGACATGAAGCCCCGGATTATATTTAAGTAAACAATGACCTCTTTGCCAAGATTTATACATAGCAGATAAGGTAGGATTTTTGGGGTCAGAAGAACTGTAACCCTTACCATATAAAAGGGACAAGCCAAGACTAGAAGATAATAAGTGACGTTCGAGTGGGACCCATTGAGGTATGTCTTTAGACTTGGGCAAAAAGAAGGAAAGTTGTGAACGATGGAGGGCGAGTGAGTAATGCTCAATAGAGGGAAGACCCAAGCCGCCGTATAATTGGTGAATTTTTAATTTGGCCAAGGTAAGACGCGGTTTGGCCGTACCCCAGATAAAAAGTTTAACTTTGGAGTCAATGGACCGAAGAATAGTCAGGGGAATGTTTAGAGGGAGCATACCTAGAGCATAAAGAAATCGCGGTAGGGTGACCATCTTAACCGCCTGAACCCGCCCCCAAAGAGATAAGCCGAGGACTTTCCATTTATCGAAATCTCTTTGCATTTGTGCAATCAACGGTGTTAAATTGTCCATAACTATGTTATCCAAACCTCTGTTAATCAACACTACTAAATATTTAAGGCGGGAAGGTCGCCAGTGAAATGGAAAACCAGAAATTGCAGCTTTTGTAGTACCAATGGACATGGCCAATGCTTCACTCTTATCCCAGTTAATCTTATAACCGGAAAAAGAAGAGAAATTATTTATGATACGAAGGAGAGCAGGGAGAGAGCGGGGAAGATCAGTAAGTGTGAGAAGAATATCATCCGCGTATAAATACATTTTTGAATGACCAATTGGAAGAGGAACTCCAACCACTGCGGGTGACTGATGTATTGCAGCAGCCAAAGGTTCCATTGCCAAAAGAAAAAGAAGAGGGGAAAGAGGACATCCTTGATGAGTATCCCGTCTGATTGGAAATGGAGTAGAAAGAAAACCGCCGCAGTTAACTTGAGCTGAAGGACTATCATATAACAGACGCACTTTAGCTACAAATTGGTCACCTAAACCAAATCGTTGCATAATGGTAAAAAGATACTCCCACTCAATACGGTTGAATGCTTTTTCAGCATCCAAAGAAAGGAGTAGGGCATCGTTAGCGAGATTGTTAGCCAACCATAAAGCATGAGAGAGAGTACGTAAATGATTTCGAGATGAACGACCAGGAACAAAGCCTCCCTGTGAATTGTGTATTAAAGAAGGTAAAACCTTACGAAGACGAGATGTGTGGATACTTGCAAGAATCTTAGAGTTTAAAAGGGATATGGGGCAGTAGCTACCACACAACAAAGGATCTTTACCAGGTTTTGGTAAAACAGCTATGATGGCTTTGTTGGAAATAGAACCAAGAGAAGATTCTTCCGTGGCTTCTGCAAATGCGGCATGTAGAGTATAAACCATACTCTGACCAGTCCACTTGAAAAATTCAGGGGGGAAACCATCCTCGCCTGGTGCTTTATGGTACGGTAAGGCAGCAATAGCCAAGGAAATTTCCTCCTTCATAATAGCCCCATCAAGTAGAGCTCTACCATCATCAGAGAGTCGTGGAAGATGTATCGTATCCAAAAATTTTGACATCTCTGAAGTGTCTATGTGAGTGCTTGGTGAATAGAGAGATCTGTAAAATGAAGCAAATTCATCAACGATTTCTTGCGGTCGAGTAAGCATATCGCCAGAACTTGATTTAATAGCGGCAATTGCCATAGCAGCCTCCCTCTGACGTAGTTGCGCAGCCAGCAGCCGTCCAGCTTTTTCACCCTGCTCATAATGACGCTCTTTCATCTTTTGTAAGGCATATTCGGCCTTAGAAGTAAAAAGACTATTAAGAGACATGCGAGCCTGCTCTAATAATTTACGGTTTTGAAGGGTTGGTTTTGAAATATATAATTGGGAAAGTCGGCAAATGTCTTTTTCCAGATCAGCATGTTTGGCAGCATTTTTCTTATTCTATAGAGCAGCGTCCCGCATTAGTTGGCCTCTGCTAGTTGCCTTAGCAGCTGCCCATATCATTCGTTTAGAGGAAATTGAGTCCTCATTATTCAAAAGGTATTCCCGCATGTGTGACTGCAGAAGAAGTTTACCTGTTGGTGTTTTATATTTATTGATGTTTAAACACCAGGACTTGCGCCCTTCATCTTGAGGGTGACTGAGTCTCCAATGATCAACAAGCCCAGTATCAGAAAGAATGTCACGCAAAATGGCTCTATCGGATGCATTGACGGTATCAAGGCAACCTGTTTTGTCAAGGGCAGGATCTGGAGCCAAGTTCCAGTCACCTCCAATGAGAAATTGGGTAGCATTTATTTATGTAAGGATGCGATTGAGTTGAAGGAAAAATTGCTTTTTGGAACCTAATGGGGCGTAGACAGAGCCAAGACAAATGAAAGAATTTCAAGTTTTAACTTAACAAATACATACCGACCATACGGATCAGTCCATGTCTTGATAATCGTAAAAGGAAGTGACTTTCGAAAGAGGATGGCAACCCCACATTTACGAACAGGGTTGGGATTAGTGGGGTCCAGTTTAGAGACGCTGCTATGAATGACTTTACCAACCCAGTCCCTGCTGAGTTTACTAGATTCAATATCGTCCAAATGGGTTTCCTGCAGTAAGGCAACATCTACATGTTTAGAAGGCAAATAAGAAAGAACCTTCTTCGTTTAATATAATGGGTGAGGCCATGAACATTCCATGAAATCACCGACAACGGATGGGCAGAAGACATGACAGTAAAGTTGAACAAGAGGATAAAAAAGGAAAAGAGAAAATAAATAAATAAATAGAGGTAAGAGGAGAAGTTTGTTACTCTGGGCAAGGAGGAAAAAGGGAGAAGGAAAAGAAGAGGGGAAAGTAGATTATAAAGGCAGAGGGAAGAGAGGAAGAGAGGAAGAGACACAGCAAGTATGAATTGAGAGAGAAAAAGTATTAAAGGTGCAAAGAAGAGAATGAAAGAGAAAGAAAAGGAAAAAGAAACCTAGACTGTTAACTACGGGTCTGGGTGCACCTACAGCAGCACCAAGGGAGACCGGACCCCTCCAAGTAAGGAAGAATGGGGATTCTGGGAGCAAGAAATAAAACTGAATCTGTAAAACGCATGTAGAGTATGATTACAACAAGAAAAATATGGAAAACCATCTACCATTATCATGAAATATATGCAGTAAAATGGAAAAAACGTGATATAAGAATCATACAATAAGAGAATAACAGGAGGAAAAAAATTAAAACAAGGGAAATGGAATAAAAGCGAGACATATTGCATAATGAAAGAGGTACGAAAGATAGAATGAAAGAAATATGAAAGTTAAATGAGAGGAATAGAGAAATCCAGCACCATTAGAAAGAGGGGAGAAAAGAGAATAGAAAGTACAGATAATATTGCATGGAAATAAAAGCATAAGAAAATGCCAGAACCTATTTTAAGAAATATATGAAAGTATCCAAAACGGAGTGGCCACTGAAAGAAATGAACAACGCCACGTTAAGTAACGAGTACAATATCATAGGGAAGGAATGCTTTGGAAAAAGGACCACCGTAGTAAAGGTGACAGTTTTGAGTCAAGCCTACAAACAAAGATATACTGTGAGGAGGCCGGACGGAAAGCGTAAAACCATGAAAGAACAGAAGTTATCACACCACAGAAAGAAAGAGGGCGTTAAAATAAGACCTAGACGAGAATATTAGGATAAGGTAAAGAAGAAGAAAAACACGAAAAGAAGACAAACCAACGATGTTACATAAAAAGAGGGAGAGAGGTAGCATTGGAAGACAAGAAGGAAAAACCCAAAAAATCCGGCAATGGAGGAGGAACAAAAGAAAATGATCAGAAACAATCTAAACATAGAAAACAATGAAACAAATAGACATCATTCAAAAGTGAAATAGCTAATATATGAAATATTGAGTGATTACCTGAACAACAATAACATCACTATAACAGGGAGAATGTATAGAAAGGACGAAAAACTAACTGCAGGAAGATAACAGCCTTATAGTATATAATAAGCAGAACCTGAAAATGATTAAATCACTGTAAAACTGAAAATCACATATTAATAGTGAATATAGAATAATAGTAAGTCATAAGGCATTATACAGAACACTAAGTATAAGGAATCACATTATACCATCAATAAAAGTCACAGTGGTCTAATCAAACAACAAAAGCATTATGAACAACAAATACTGCTATAAACTTATAGAATAAGAAAAAGAAAGAAAATATTAGAGCATAAAAGTGAATTCAGTCAGCATCAGAAGGCGTCTTAAGAGGCGATCTAGACTTGTCTCTTTGCTGCGTGTTAGTATGAGAGGAGACAGAGAGTAGAGCTGAATCCCTGTCCTCCTGAGAACGAGACAGACGAGTAAGATCCCTGCCACGTTGTCTAGATTCAGGAGAGGTGTATAATTGAGATGTTGGTAGATTCATGGAGGAGGACTTAGACTGAGGAGGTTGGGCAGAGGAAGATGACTGAGTTTCCATATCATTGAATTTGATATTGTCCAGAAACTGTTGTTGAAGTGCAGGATCATAAAAGTCTTTGGACTCTCCATTCCTGGTAATACGAAAACGTGCAGGTTCAAATAAGCCATATTTGATGTCCATTTGACGTAACTGGGGTCGCATAGAAAGAAAAGCTTTCCTCCGCTCATTCATTTCTTTAGAAAAGTCTGCGGCCATATTGATGGTATGACCTTGAAACAGGAAGGAGCCATGAGTGCGAACCAATGATAAAATCTGTCTGGTTTGCTCATGTCGGAGAAAACAAGCAATAATTGGCCCAGGCCTTGCCGAAGGACCGGAACGTGGTGGGTCCAGTCTATGAGCACGTTGGAGCTCAATAGGGAAGGACATTACAAAGAAAGGACTTCATATCTTGCTTTTCTATATTTTCTGAAAAACCAAAAAAGCGGATATTGTCTCTACGACTACGATCTTCCAAATCGACAATCTTACTATGTAGAAAGAGCAGATCTTGATCTGAACCCTGAACAGAGTCCAGTCGGCCTTCTATATCCACTATTGTAGAGTCAATGACGTCAATCCTGGTATGGAAAGTAGTGAGTTCTGCCCTAATAGACTTGGTCTCTGCAGTTAATGAAGTCATAGCAATATCCAGACCCTCCAGCCATCGATTAACTCCAGAGAGTTCTCGCAAAATGCGTTGCATGGTATCAGATAAGGATTTGTCGCTTTGAGGTGAAGCAGCTTGCGGTGTAGGAGGTGACGCAGATCCATTACCTTTAGCTGTCGAAGTAGAGGATTGTTTAACCACATCAGTAAAAAGTGTTTGTTTCGGCCCACGACCACCATTTCTATTATTCGACATTTTCGTACACCGTTGTAGTGGTGGTCTACAATTGCAAATAGAGGAAATATTGGAATATGAGGCAATGATGAAATATATCAAATAACAGGAAGGTAGTAAAATATGAGCAGAAAATGAATTTCTAAAGCGGACAGCATACAATTAATGCCTGAAATTTGAAAAAATCATTATAGCATTGCCACAAAATTACAAATAGTATGCCACTAAACCAAAGTAGTGCTAAAGTGTCAAGTCATGCTTGCCAATAGGACCTCAGAAACAAAGTATGGAAATACAGTAAATGAGTACGACAGTGGATTAGCAATGCAGTAATGACAAAATAATTGCACATAATGTGAGAGTACACACTGAATTTGAAGGTAAAGTACCATACACTCAGAACTGCCACAAAGAAAACATGAGAATATGGTGCTAGTAAATAAAGCAATTCACATGAGCTAATAACATATAGCTGTGATTGTAACTGAAAATTCAGCCCTTTTTGCTTTTACCCCCCCCCCCCCATCTGCCTCCAACTTTTTAAGCGGAATTAGCAAAGCGTCATAGTAGAGAAACGGTATGACATATTAAAAAGAAGTGATAAGACTGATAGAGTCAAGGAACTCTGACCCAAATGTCACATATGTCTCCTAAATCGGCCGATTAAAAGTGCCAAAGTCGGGTGGTTAGAGTCAAGGAGGAATATGGAACAGTACTTCTGCAAGTAAATCTTCCTGTACCGTAAATACTGACTTTTCAAGGGATATTTATATCTGCTTCTGTATATAAAAGCACTCCTTAAGAAACAATAAGTCATGCAGCTGTAGCCTTGCAAGTTGTGCTATTTCACCTGGTCACTTGTACATAGTTGACTAAAAAGAAAACGCTCTTCAGTAGAGTGACAAGTGTGCCAGTCGTACACATGTCTTTTTCTTTCCCCTTTATGGTGCTCTTTTTTTTCCCCAATTAATATTGCTGGTAGCTGCAAGACGAATTATGTAGCAAAATGCTGAGGAGGGCACTGTTTGCACTAAATTGCAGGCAAAGGCATTGAGGAAGACAGACTGTGGCCTCGGTGAAGCGCGCCGACACCGTCTGAGGGGGCGCGGCCTACAACATGTGGAGGCACAGCCCTGTAGTATGCGGAACGCCGCCCTCGCTGATGAGAGGCGCGGCTTCAAAAGCACGTGAACACCGCAGAGCACGTCGCTGGAACGGCATTCTCACCATCACCCTGCTATCTCGGGAACAGGAGCCGCCATCCGGGAAAGAAAACCCCCGCAGCAATCCCTATGGGCCTCCGAGTGCAGTAATCGCCCCAGAGATGACCCACACGAGCAGGTAAGACTAGGAAGCGTGTCAGGGGTCCGTCCCTCGGCGGAGCTCTCCTAGCAGGCGGCCATCTTCCTGCGTGGCCAGACCACGCCCCTCCCGACAGCTGTGTTATTAATCACAACTTCATTGAGTGCAACAAAAACATTTAAAGTAGGACATATTGGACACTGAAAACGAGTTAAGACAGCTAAATGAAATTTCTGCTAGAACTACAAGTGGAGGAGGTGGAATTCAATCATATACTGGTCATACCCAAAAGTTTGTACTTTTTGGGGGAAAGTGAAATGGAAGAACGGCAATGGTTTATCATGAGCATGGCAAATATATGATAATCTATGTTAGGATAAGCAAGTAGGTGCTTCAGTCTGATAGTAAATGAAAAAGGTTTAGTGTTGTTAGCAGTGATGTGTGAAAAGAGCAACCTCTGCTGTATTGCAAATCTATGACTTTTATAACAATACCTTTCCCAGGCAGCATTAACCAGGTATTCCTTTACCATGCATTGCATTTACCATACATGGTAAGTATATTTAAGTTAAGTTAAATGTCCTGCCATGCAAAGTAAAATCCCTGCCATGCACAGTGATGTCATTTCAGATGTCTTAAGTGATGTTATCAAAGATGTCAAAGAACATTTTATGAGTGGTGTAATATGTGAGGGCATAAGCAGTGCATGGTGAGTGTGTGAGTAATAGTTTCTTCAGTTGGCTATAACTGGTTAATTTCAGTGATTTCTTTAGTCTAAAATGTTACATTTTAACTGTCATTTTTACCTAATTATAACTAAGGGTGGGAGTAGTATGCGTAGTGGGGCTACGCGAAGCTACGCAAAGTGGGCGAGAAACTACGCCCACCTACGCACTTCGCGTAGCCCCACTACGCGCCGCCTGCCCCCCTTCCCTACATACCTAATTTGTGTAAATACTAAAATAAAAGTAAATAAAAATCACTTACCTTGTCCGCTGCGTCCCGGGGCTCCCTCTTCTCGTTCGCGCCGCTGTCTTGGATACCAATGCGCATGCGCGGTCGCCCGCGCATGCGCATTTCTCACGAGAAATGCACAGGCGGCTGCGCATGCGCATTGGTATCCAAGAAGGCGGCGAGAACGAGAAGAGGGAGCCCCGGAACGCAGCAGACAATGTAAGTGCTTTTTATTTACTTTTCTTTTAGTATTTACTCAAATTAGGTATGATGGGGAGGGCGGGAGGGAGGCGGGTGGCGGGCAACTTCGCTACGCCCACGGAGTGGGCATAGTGTTGCCTGATATGCCTTCTTTGCAAAGGGTGAAGTAGGCAACACTACGCCCACTCCGTGGGCGTAGCGAAGTCCTTCGCCCAGGGTTAATTATAACGTCACTTTCACCTTTAGTTTATAAGTAAATTTCTACGTTTTTTTAATGTAAAGTAAGAAATTATACCCTATCTAACAATAATGTCACTTTAATCTTTGTTTTTTACTGTGAATTTTTATGTTTATTTAACATAAAGTAAGGTTTTATTGCCATACGTAACTATGTAAACCTCTCAAATGACATTAGTGATGACATCATCCAGTGACTGTGAGTGTTTCTAAAAAGTTTAGGAAGGTTATATATATATGTGTGTGCACCAAGGTGTATTTAAGAATGAGTGGGTGTATGAGTGTCTGTATAGATGATTCAGTGGGTGCGTGAGCGACTCTATAAGTGAGTGATTATATGTGTCACAGTTAATGTATAGGTGAGTGACTAATCTGTGTGAATGTCTGTATCAGTCTGCCACTTGGCATTTAAGTGGCTGCATGGGTTGGTGAGTAGCTTTATGTCTAGATAGGTTATTGATTGGTTGTCTGAGTACCTGTATGGGTGCCTGAGAGGCTGAGTGGGTAGGTGGGGAATGTGAATCCCTGTATGGATGTGTGAGTGGGTGATTCACTAGCTGTATGGGTTCATGACTGTGTCTGCGAGGGGCTGTATGGGTTAGTGAGTGTGTGTATGGCTCTGTCGTTAAGTGAGTGGATGTCTCAGTGGTATATGGGTGAGTAACTGCATATCTGTAAAGCAGTATATATGAGTGTTGGAGTATATAAGTGACTGTGTGTGAGAAGGAGTGATTGTGAGAGTGGCTGTATGGATGAGTGTGTGCTTGTGTTAGGGATTGTACAAGAGAGAAAGTATTTGTTAGTATCTGTATGAGTAGGTGAGGTGGCGTGTGTATAACTGTAAAGGTGAATAAATGGCAGTGTCATTGACTCTTTGGTTGAGTGACTAGGTGTGTGAGGAACTCGATGGGTGATTGGTGGTGTGTGAGTGTCTGTATGGGTATAAGAGTGCATAAATCAGTGACTGTATTGGTGGGTGACTGCATGTATGAGTAGCTGTATGGGTGAGTGAATGGATGTGTGTAGACCTATGAATCAGTGAGTGGGTATGTACTGACTGTATTGGTGTGTGTATGGTGTTGAGAATGGTAGTCTGTGTTTTAGATTGAGTGTATGAAAGGTTATAATAAGGTGTGAGTAGGTATATCAGAGATTATGTGGATGATGTCATCAGTGAAGTCATTTGAGATGTCATGAGTGATGTCACTGACAATGTCATTAGTGATTTTATATGTGACGTCATCAGCATTGCACCGTGGGGCACAAGTATATATATATATATATATATACAGTCAATTGCAGGCACTCCAAGTGAAGAAGACCAACACGGAGCTAATTGTTTCAGGATTTATTGGCAGCCTGCCAGCACAGGCAAAACAGCAGAAACCCCTTCAATCTTCTTTAAAACGCCGGACGCGTTTCGGGAATGGCTTCCCTTCATCTGCGGCGAGTTTTCAATGGAAGCTGCTTGCACTGAATCGCGCACCGATGTTATAGAAGCCTGCCTCCCGGGCGTGGCTTCATGCAAGGCCTCCTGGCTCTTGTAGTGCGCGTGTAGTTTTACCCCGCTCACACTCCGTTCCTGTTCGTCCAAACACTGCCAGCGTAAGGACAGCACGCCCACTGGGGTAAAACTACACGCGCACTACAAGAGCCAGGAGGCCTTGCATGAAGCCACGCCGGGAGGCAGGCTTCTATAACATCGGTGCGCGATTCAGTGCAAGCAGCTTCCATTGAAAACTCGCCGCAGATGAAGGGAAGCCATTCCCGAAACGCGTCCGGCGTTTTAAAGAAGATTGAAGGGGTTTCTGCTGTTTTGCCTGTGCTGGCAGGCTGCCAATAAATCCTGAAACAATTAGCTCCGTGTTGGTCTTCTTCACTTGGAGTGCCTGCAATTGACTGTATTTTTGCGGCCAGCTTCGGTCGCGAGGGAGACCCACCGCATCAGAGCAGGTCCTGTCCTTACGCTGGCAGTGTTTGGACGAACAGGAACGGAGTGTGAGCGGGTGCTTATGCAGGATGAGGCCCGTTGACCAGGATGGTGACCACAGAGCGGGGCACGGGTTGACAGCAAGTTTTCCCCTCTACCCACTGGGGAAAGAACTCATTTTACTTTTGGACTTCTTGCACGCCCACTGGGGTAAAACTACACGCGCACTACAAGAGCCAGGAGGCCTTGCATGAAGCCACGCCCGGGAGGCAGGCTTCTATAACATCGGTGCGCGATTCAGTGCAAGCAGCTTCCATTGAAAACTCGCCGCAGATGAAGGGAAGCCATTCCCGAAACGCGTCCGGCGTTTTAAAGAAGATTGAAGGGGTTTCTGCTGTTTTGCCTGTGCTGGCAGGCTGCCAATAAATCCTGAAACAATTAGCTCCGTGTTGGTCTTCTTCACTTGGAGTGCCTGCAATTGACTGTATTTTTGCGGCCAGCTTCGGTCGCGAGGGAGACCCACCGCATCAGAGCAGGTCCTGTCCTTACGCTGGCAGTGTTTGGGCGAACAGGAACGGAGTGTGAGCGGGTGCTTATGCAGGATGAGGCCCGTTGACCAGGATGGTGACCACAGAGCGGGGCACGGGTTGACAGCAAGTTTTCCCCTCTACCCACTGGGGAAAGAACTCATTTTACTTTTGGACTTCTTGCACGCCCACTGGGGTAAAACTACACGCGCACTACAAGAGCCAGGAGGCCTTGCATGAAGCCACGCCCGGGAGGCAGGCTTCTATAACATCGGTGCGCGATTCAGTGCAAGCAGCTTCCATTGAAAACTCGCCGCAGATGAAGGGAAGCCATTCCCGAAACGCGTCCGGCGTTTTAAAGAAGATTGAAGGGGTTTCTGCTGTTTTGCCTGTGCTGGCAGGCTGCCAATAAATCCTGAAACAATTAGCTCTGTGTTGGTCTTCTTCACTTGGAGTGCCTGCAATTGACTGTATATATATATATATATTCACTGAAAAAACCATAGGTTATAGACCATATATAGTTAGGAATTTGCATTTACAAAACCTTGAAAATTCACTGAAAAAACCATAGGTTAGAGACCATATATAGTTAGCTGGACATTTTATTGACAAAAAACCAATGAAATTCCATATATAGTTAGTTGCACTAACTATATATCGCGCACCCGCAATCCACTGCTGATGATGTCACATATTACATCATTCATGACATGGTCAGTGACATCACTGATGACATCACTGATGACATCTCAAATGACATCACTGATGACATCTCAAATGACATCACTGATGACATCATCTAGTGTCTGTGTGTTTTTGTAAAGTTTAAATATGTTTTACATATTGAAGAATGAGTGGATGTATGGAAGACTGAGTGTGTGTGTGGCTGGCTGGGAGGTGTGTGACTCTGTGCATATCAATGTGTACTTGTATCAGTGATTGTATAAGAGAGTAAGTATGTGTTAGTATATGTGTGAAAAGTATGGTGTTCTGTGTTTAACTGTATAGATGAGGAAATCGAAGTGTGATTGATTCTTCACAGGACTGACTAGGTGTATGAGTGCATATGATAGTGTTGTAATAATGAGTGACTGTATGTATGAGTGATTGTATGGGTGATTGAGTGAATGTGTGTGTAGACGTAGGAATCAGTGAGTGCGTATGTAGTAACTGGTATTGGTGTGTCATGATGTCATCAGTGATGTCATTTGAGATGTCATCAGTGATGTCATTTGAGATGTCATCAGTGATGTCATCAGTGATGTCACTGAAGTATGGTGTTCTGTGTTTAACTGTATAGATGAGGAAATGGAAGTGTGATTGATTCTTTACAGGACTGACTAGGTGTGTGAGTAACTCCATGGATGAGTGGCAGTGTGTGAGTGTCTGCATAGGTGTATGAGTGCATATGATAGTGTAATAATGAGTGACTGTATGTATGAGTGATTGTATGGGTGAATGAGTGAATGTGTGTGTAGACGTAGGAATCAGTGAGTGCGTATGTAGTAACTGGTATTGGTGTGTCATGATGTCATCACTGATGTCATTTGAGATGTCATCAGTGATGTCATCAGTGATGTCATTTGAGATGTCATCAGTGATGTCATCAGTGATGTCACTGACCATGTCATGAATGATGTAATATGTGACATCATCAGCAGTGGATTGCGGGTGCGCGATATATAGTTAGTGCAACTAACTATATATGGAATTTCATTGGTTTTTTGTCAATAAAATGTCCAGCTAACTATATATGGTCTCTAACCTATGGTTTTTTCAGTGAATTTTCAAGGTTTTGTAAATGCAAATTCCTAACTATATATGGTCTATAACCTATGGTTTTTTCAGTGAATTTCATTGGTTTTTTAAAAGCTAATATCTATAGCTGTAAAATATATTCTTTATTACGTGACGTATCACGTAGCCACGTGAGACGCCTCATGACGCGTCGCATAACCGTGACGTATCGGTTCTGCAGCGCAAACAAAACCCGTAACGTAAGCGTGCCGGAGCACGCTTACAGATATATATATTTTTTTTAACCTTAATTAGACAAAATCCACACGTGCACATATCTTGAGGCCTTGCAAAGGCACATCAAACAAACAGTGCCTACAATTTTGCCAAGTTTGCTGGAAATCTATTCCCTTAATTTTTTTTTTACTGTTTCTCTTGGTTTTCCCCTTGTTACGCTTACCGGGACGCTACCCGGTACGCGAACCAGACGCTCCAAAAACACAAGATGGCGGACTCCCGTTACGCTGCCGGTTAGCTGCCCGGTTCGCGTACCGGGAAGCGCCTCTACTGCGAAAAATCGCGGGGGACTTTAATATCCCCCTCATAAATCCTAGGGGGTCAGGAGGGGTTTACCTTGCCCCCTTTCCTTCATTTCCCCCTTCTTTTTTCACCACATCTTGTCTCTCGAACCTACCGAGAGACAAGATGGCGGCCGCTCCGGACTGTTTACAATGTTGACAGCTACGCTGCCGGTTAGCTGCCCGGTTAGCTGCCCGGTGAGCTGCCCGGTTCGCGTACCGGGACGCGCCTCTACGGCGTAAAATCGCAAAATTTTTTGCCCCGCGGGGCACTTTAATATCCCCCTCATCAATCCTAGGGGGTCAGGAGTGGTCTACCTTGCCCCCTTTCCTTCATTTCCCCCTTCGTTTTTCACCACATCTTGTCTCTCGATCGTACCGAGAGACAAGATGGCGGCCGCTCCGGTTTGTTTAGAATGTTGACAGACACCGGAGAGCCAATCAGATTCACTTCGCGAAGTTCCGTTACGCGTCAGGTACGCGAACCGGGGTGCTAACCGGAGCGCTGTCACAGATATATATATTTTTTTAAACGTTCATTTCTCAAAATCCACTGGAGCACATATATTGAGACATAGCAAAGGCACGTCGGGCAAACCATATCTACAATTTTGCCAAGTTTCATGTAAATCTATTCAGCCGTTCGAGCTAAAAGTGAGTCCAACCGCCCTATGGAAAAATGAATGGGAAAAACGCGTTTTGGGACCCCCCTTTGTTCTCGGCCCCCCCTTGACGAAACCCCACCAAATTTTCAGGGGCTGCTCAGAAAAAAAATTTGCCATTTTCCTGAAAATTTCAGCCAATTCCGTCCACAAACGCCAAAGTTATTAGACATAGAATTTTCAGAAATCCCATAGAGAAAAAATCCTAACTATATATACCCACTGGCTATCGCCAGTAGGTAATATACATATATAAACATATGTAATCTGCATATCTATATAAATATAAATGCATGCATACATATACATATATGCATACATATGCATGTTATTTACATGAAAGTTTTAAAAACACTAATAAAAGCAAAGCTAAAAAGCCACCTCATTACAAACAGAATGGCTTTAACTTAAACGAGGGCGAGATCTATTGCATTTTCAATGCTTGTTTACTTTGGTTCTATCAAGAAGGCATTCAGATGTGTCACACATTTGCCATAAATTCTGAATGTTAGCACTCTAGTTGCTCATTAGATCACTGTAGTAAAGCTAGTGCTCACCAGGGAAGTCTGCTGCTAATCATGGTTTGCAGCCATTTTCCCGCATTTTTTATCCCGCAGACTTTCAGTCCGCATACCATTATCCCGCAAGGTCATTGAGCTCGCATACCATTATCCCGCATTTTTTCAAAACGCATGTGCATTTATCGCGCATGCCTTTACAAAGAATTACGTTTTGAAGGCATGTATGGTAAATGCATTTGCGTTGTGAAAACCACGATGACGAGAGAGGTAAGTGGGTTTGTGTTAATTTTTTCGTGGGTTAGTGATTGTGTAGTGTAGTGTAGTGTTGTGTAGTGTAGTGTTGTGTTAGTGTAGTGTGGAGTTGTGGTGGTTGTTTAGTGTAGGGTCATGCTGGGGGTAGTGTTTTAGGGTTTAGGGTTGTGTTGTAGTGTTTGCGTAGTGTAGGGTCATGCTGGGGGTAGTGTTTTAGGGTTCAGGGTAGTGTTGTAGTGTTTGCGTAGTGTAGGGTCATGCTGGGGGTAGTGTTTTAGGGTTCAGGGTTGTGTTGTAGTGTTTGCGTAGTGTAGGGTCATGCTGGGGCTAGTGTTTTAGGGTTTAGGGTAGTGTTGTAGTGTTTGCGTAGTGTAGGGTCATGCTGGGCGTAGTGTTTTAGGGTTTAGGATAGTGTTGTAGTGTTTGCGTAGTGTAGGGTCATGCTGGGGGTAGTGTTTTAGGGTTTTGGGTAGTGTTGTAGTGTTTGCGTAGTGTAGGGTCATGCTGGGCGTAGTGTTTTAGGGTTTAGGATAGTGTTGTAGTGTTTGCGTAGTGTAGGGTCATGCTGGGGGTGTAGTGTTTTAGGGTTTTGGGTAGTGTTGTAGTGTTTGCGTAGTGTAGGGTCATGCTGGGGGTAGTGTTTTAGGGTTTTGGGTAGTGTTGTAGTGTTTGCGTAGTGTAGGGTCATGCTGGGGGGTAGTGTTTTAGGGTTTTGGGTAGTGTTGTAGTGTTTGCGTAGTGTAGGGTCATGCTGGGGGGTAGTGTTTTAGGGTTTTGGGTAGTGTTGTAGTGTTTGCGTAGTGTAGGGTCATGCTGGGGGTAGTGTTTTAGGGTTTAGGGTAGTGTTGTAGTGTTTGCGTAGTGTAGGGTCATGCTGGGGGTAGTGTTTTAGGGTTTAGGGTAGTGTTGTAGTGTTTGCGTAGTGTAGGGTCATGCTGGGGGTAGTGTTTTAGGGTTTAGGGTAGTGTTGTAGTGTTTGCGTAGTGTAGGGTCATGCTGGGGGTAGTGTTTTAGGGTTTAGGGTAGTGTTGTAGTGTTTGCGTAGTGTAGGGTCATGCTGGGGTGTAGTGTTTTAGGGTTTTGGGTAGTGTTGTAGTGTTTGCGTAGTGTGGGGTCATGCTGGGGGTAGTGTTTTAGGATTTAGGGTAGTGTTGTAGTGTTTGCGTAGTGTAGGGTCATGCTGGGGGTAGTGTTTTAGGGTTTTGGGTAGTGTTGTAGTGTTTGCGTAGTGTAGGGTCATGGTGGGGGGTAGTGTTTTAGGGTTTTGGGTAGTGTTGTAGTATTTGCGTAGTGTAGGGTCATGCTGAGGGTAGTGTTTTAGGGTTTAGGGTAGTGTTGTAGTGTTTGCGTAGTGTAGGGTCATGCTGGGTGTAGTGTTTTAGGGTTTAGGGTAGTGTTGTAGGGTAGTGTTGTAGTGTTTGCGTAGTGTAGGGTCATGCTGGGGGTAGTGTTTTAGGGTTTAGGGTAGTGTTGTAGTGTTTGCGTAGTGTAGGATCATGCTGGGGTAGTGTTTTAGGGTTTAGGGTAGTGTTGTAGTGTTTGCGTAGTGTAGGGTCATGCTGGGGTGTAGTGTTTTAGGGTTTTGGGTAGTGTTGTAGTGTTTGCGTAGTGTAGGGTCATGCTGGGGGTAGTGTTTTAGGGTTTAGGGTAGTGTTGTAGTGTTTGCATAGTGTAGGGTCATGCTGGGGTGTAGTGTTGTAGGGTTTTGGGTAGTGTTGTAGTGTTTGCGTAGTGTAGGGTCATGCTGGGGGTAGTGTTTTAGGATTTAGGTTAGTGTTGTAGTGTTTGCGTAGTGTAGGGTCATGCTGGGGGTAGTGTTTTAGGGTTTAGGGTTGTGTTGTAGTGTTTGCGTAGTGTAGGGTCATGCTGGGGGTAGTGTTTTAGGGTTTAGGGTTGTGTTGTAGTGTTTGTGTAGTGTAGGGTCATGCTGGGGGTAGTGTTTTAGGGTTTAGGGTAGTGTTGTAGTGTTTGCGTAGTGTAGGGTCATGCTGGGGTGTAGTGTTTTAGGGTTTTGGGTAGTGTTGTAGTGTTTGCGTAGTGTAGGGTCATGCTGGGGGTAGTGTTTTAGGGTTTAGGGTAGTGTTGTAGTGTTTGCGTAGTGTAGGGTCATGCTGGGGGTAGTGTTTTAGGGTTTAGGGTAGTGTTGTAGTGTTTGTGTAGTGTAGGGTCATGCTGGGGGTAGTGTTTTAGGGTTTAGGGTAGTGTTGTAGTGTTTGTGTAGTGTAGGGTCATGCTGGGGGTAGTGTTTTAGGGTTTAGGGTAGTGTTGTACTGTTTGTGTAGTGTAGGGTCATGCTGGGGGTAGTGTTTTAGGGTTTAGGGTAGTTTAGTTGTTTAGTGTATGCTAAAGGCATATTCGTTCTAAAAGTTTTCGTTATTTTAATTTGCGGCCTAATAGTACATGCGGGATTTTTTTTGCGGACTGATGGTATGCGGGATTTCGTCATATATTCGCTAATCATACTTTCTATGGCAAAATGAACCCCCTCATTTTGTTCCTTTTTAAATTAAATGTTTTAAGAGTTACCACTTTATTCCAATCAAGATGGCTTCAGGTGTGCCATACCTTTGTAACAAGTAGGACTGTTAGCACTCTAGTTGTTCTTTAGAACACTCTGGGACAATCTGTCATTGGGCTATAGTTGGGCTACATCTGGCTGATATTTGGGCTACATTTGGTTTTTTGTCTGTGGTGGCCATCTTTGGGCTACATTGGGCTACATTGGGCTACATTGGGCTACATTTGGGCTCCAACATATATATAGCCCAATGTAGCTCAATTTATATTTTTCAAAGTTAATTTTCGTAAAAACCACTGGAGCCTATATCTTGAGACATAGCAAAGGCACATCGGGCTACCAGTCCCTACAATTTTGCCAAGTTTGGTGTAAATCCATTCAGCCGTTCAGGCTAAAAGTGAGGCCAACCGCCCTATGGAAAATTGCATGGGAAAAACACGTTTTGGGACCCCCCTTTTTTCTCGGCCCCCCCTTGACGAAAACCCCCCAAATTTTCAGGGGCTGCTCAGACACAAAATGTTCCATTTTCCTGAAAATTGCAGCCAATTCTGTCCTCATAAGCCAAAGTTATTCGACATAGAATTTTCAAAAATCCCATAGGAAAAAAATCCTAACTATATATACCTACTGGCTATCGCCAGTAGGTAATATATATATATATATATATATATTCACTGTAAAAACAATCGGTTTCAGCCACGTTATAGTTAGGAATTAGCATTTAAAAAACCTTAAACAATCACTGAAAAAACCATAGGTTTCACAAACGTTATAGTTAGGAATTAGCATTTAAAAAATCTTAGAAAGTCACTAAAAAATCCCCCCACACTTCTTTTTCACTATGCCCCCGGCATTTGGTCCCCCGGGGGGTAATTCGAAAAAAAGCAGACCAGGTTTTTTTACATGTTTTTTTGGGCCTTGGGGGTCCTTGTGGGACCACCTGAGCAGACCTAGGGGGTCAGGGTGTTTCTGCCCGCTCCCTTTTTGCGTTCTACACGTTTGTTTTTCTGCATTCTTGTGCCTCTGTCTACCGAGCACACAATGGCTGCCAACACTTTGTGGTTTGGAGTGTTCACAGCCAATGAGCATGCAGCTTGTGCTCGGGAAGGTACGCGTACGTACGCGGACGGTACGCGGACCTGTACTCGTACCTCGCGATTTTTAAAAAAAAAATTGGCCTTGGGGATCCTTGTGGGTCCCCCTGAGCAGGCCTAGGGGGTCAGAGTGTTTCTATCCTGCCTCCTTTTTGCGTTCTACACGTTTGTTTCTCTGCTTTCTTGTGCCTCAGTCTACCAAGGCACAAGATGGCTGCCAACACTTTCTGGTTTGGAGTGTTGACAGGCATGTGCCAGCCAATTAGCATGCAGCTCGTGCTCGGAAAGGTACTACTGAACAGATTTACACCATTTAACAGAAAGCGTGATCTGCGAACCGAACTCTACCTTTTTGTCAAATTTGGTGTAATTCCGTTCAGCCGTTCGGGCTGTAGCCCTGGCTAAAGGTCCTAAGGAAAATTTAATGGGAAAAAGACGTTTTGGGACCCCCTTTTGTCCCAATCACCCCCAAACTTTCAGGGAAGGAGGGAGCGGAGCAGGCCATTTTCTTGGAGAAATTCGCGAAGATTCGTCCACCAGCACCAAAGTTATTCCAAATAGAATGTTGCGGATTTCATATGGAAACTAGGTCCTAACTATAACTACCTACTGGCAACCGCCAGTAGGTATTATATATATAGGAATAGCTGTGTGGAACATATGTCTCAGTATGTAGATTTTTTCCTGCAAGGAGAGGTCCAAGGTCTTCCGTCGTATGTCAGTGACACGAGTGACTTTCTCAATAAAATTAAAAACATTGAATGGCAGGAAAACTACATATTGATTGCACTGGACGTCTGTGTATACCAGCATTGTACATCTGGATGGCCTAAATGCTCTTGACTTTTATTTGAAGAGTTCATTACTGAATATGCCTGATCACAGAATAATGTTGTTAGAAATGGTCAAAATGTGCCTTGACAGCAATATTTTTATGTTCAACAATCTCATGTACAGGCAGTTGCGGGGTGTAGCCATGGGGGCCAGTTTCTCCCCCAGCTACGCATGTCTCCACATGGGCTGGTGGGAGGAGCTGGTCCTCCTGGTTCAACACTCAACAACTATGCGGGCTCAGGTAGTTACCTAGTTACGCTTTATTGATGACCTTTTTGTGATCTGGAGGGGGGATATGTCATCAGCTGAGAACTTTATCTCTGACCTTAATAGAAACAACTTGAATCTCCAGTTCACACCCACACTGAGCAAGTCATCCATAACTTTCCTAGACACTGAGGTGTTCATTGAACAGGGTAGAATAGAGACGAGACTACACCGCAAGACTACAGCGGGTAATTCTACCCTACATGCTAGCAGCTCGCACACAAAACACCTCATCAATAGCATCCCTTATGGCGAGATGCTACGCCTCAGAAGAATACATAGTAGACAAATCGATCTGGAAGAGGCACAGAGGGAGAGTAAATTAAGATTCTTAGTCAGGGGCTATTCTCCCAAAATCATAGATGCAGCAATCTCAAAAGCAAACCAAAAAGACAGATCTCTTTTATTGGCGAGTAACTTACTTCCGACAACAAATTCTGAGGACACTGCTAAAAAATCTCCTGAATTCAGATTCATTGTACAATATAATGCCCAACATAAGGAGATAGCGAAAATTATCAGCAAAAATTGGCCACTAGTACTTAGTGATCCAGTGATTGGGAGAGATCTCCCTAAAAGGCCCAGTATAACATACAGTAGAGGGCAGTCCATGAGAGATGAACTGGTTAAGACCAGTCCTGAGGTCCTTGAAGCATCAACCTGGTATCAAATGCATACAGGCTTTTTTAACTGTAAGGTTTGTAAAGCCTGTCAACAAGCCATCAATAAGAAAAGCAACCATTCTCCATTTGATTGCAGGGAACATAATATTACTAAACTATTAACATGTAAGACAGAATTCGCTGTCTACGTGCTTATTTGTCCCTGCAATATGCTGTATGTCGGGAGCACAAAGCTCCCAGTACACAAAAGGATCCTACAGCATCTACGAGCAATTGGAAACCAGGATAACACATATCCTGTAGCGAGGCACTTTAAAACTAAACATAACTCTAGAAGTAGTGACCTCAAATACTTTGTCATTGACTGTGTACAGGCCAGTAGAAGAGGAGGCAACAGAGAAGATAAACTACGCCGCCTCGAAACACAGTATATCATTGAATTAAATACAAAGTACCCCTCGGGCCTTAATATCACTGAGGATCTATATACTTGTTTGTGATATTTAACAAAAGATGATGACCTTCTCCTTAAGATATAATTTGTGCAATTTTTTCTATGGGACTTGAAAATAATGAAATGTGTTTTAGATTGTCTATGATAACTATATTTTTTTATAATTTGTATATCAATTGCCTTGTGATTTTAATATTCTATTTATATAAGGATTTTAGATATACTAGTTGTATTCATTCTTTTAGCCTTTTTAAATATCCATTTTAAGGTGTTTACAGGCCTATATATGAATTTATGAATACTTGGATATCTATGAATTATTGGGTATTGATTGCAGATGGTTTAAAAATTCTTTAACATTAGTAATATCTGACTTTTTAAAATATATACACATTTTATATTGCTCAAGTAGACATGGCTAGCACTCGGGATGAATAATGTATTTTATAGATATTGTTTACCTTCGTTGTGCAACGCCGTCTCTACTAGGGGTTGTACCTGTCCTCAGAAACCAGTTATACATTTTCAAACTTGCACAAGCACTTTAAACCTCTCCGTTTTGCATATTTGCACATTTCGAGTGGTTATGTATGAACATATGGGGCTCCATATGTTTTCTTGCCTCGAAATTGTCCTCAATTGTAAATATGGTCCAAAATGATGAAATTACTATATCTATAACACATTGAACATCAGAAAGATCATTGCACTTCAAACGTTAATTATTTTGAAAATACCCTCGTTTTATTCAAAAATATTCTTTTCGTTTGTTAACTCATGTTTTTTAAATCACTATCACTAACTTTGTATTCCACATGGTTTTTACTTCTACAGCCTGCTTTACAAACTCTGTTTGTTTTGAATTTAACAATTTACAACAGTATCCAAAATGTTGTTGCTGATATACAAAACGGAGTCTGAGTAGTCTTTAGAGACTTAACTCTTCTATTTCTATTGCAATTGTAGGCTTAGACCGCATTGGTAGATTGTATTTAAACCTGTGGTAGGTGATCAACTGTGTCATGTGATCAAGCACTCTGTGAAGCGCGAAACGCATCGTGATGACTGCGAGCACCATTGCTGAATAAATCACCCCTTTTTTGCACTAAAATCCTGGGTTCGTGTCCGTATTTGCAGCCGCCGAAAGCCTGCGCCGTACTGGATTATTCTTGGAATATATATATATATATAAAAATATATATCAATCAAATACTCCGGTTTTTTCGTTTTCACGACGACAGAAAAACGGACACTTACTTGTCTTCTTAAAGCAGGTATTTATTTTTAAATTTTCTTGTGAACTGCCATGTGCTATATCCAGACGCGATTCGGCGAGAGAAGTCGCCTTGCTCACTGGAACATACATATATATATATATATATATTACCTATTACCTACTAGTGGTCCCCAGTAGGTAGTTGTAGTTAGGATGTAGTTTCCACAGGAAGAGCGTTTTTTCATTTGCCACCTTTGGCATTGTTTGATAAATCCTTGTGAAATTTTCAAAACTAGTTTGCCACTCTCTTTAGCTGCCCTTTTGAAAATTAAAGCAGGGGCTAAGAAAAAGAGGGGGTACCAAAACGCATTCCCCCTATGTTCATTTCCGTAGGAACTGTAGACACGGCTACAGCCCGCACTGCTGAACGGAATTACACCAAATTTGGTAGAAAGGTAGCTATTGGTCCAGAAAGTGACCTTTTTACAAAATTGGTGCAAATCCGTTAAATAGTTTAAAGAGATTTTCAATTGTATATATAAGGAAGCAGAGGATCCCGGAACCCTTTCCGATCTCTTGCTGAGATCTGATTGGCTGCCAAAATGTTTTTTACAAAAGAAAAGGGGGTAGGGTAGAAATACACTGAGCCCATAGGCCTCTAGGTGGGCTCCCGCAGGGTCAGAAAAGCATTTTTTCTCGTCAGCATGGCTCCTGGGAGGGACAGGTTCCGGGGGCATATTCTTTAAAAAGAGGGGGGCTCACGACCCCCCCTCTATGGGTTTAATATTGTCCCCGGGATCACCACCTCCCCGGGGCTTCTTAATAAATGAATGTGTGGGAGGCAGCCTGCCCTGCTGCCCCCGGGTTTATCATCTCCCAGGGCTTATATACGTTTTAAATGGGGGGCCTCTTAGATCCACCAGCCCTGGGAATCGCCACCTTCCTGGTGCTTTACCTGAAAAATGCGGGAAGGACCTGGGGGCCGGGGTTTTACTGTCAATTAAGGCGCAGGAGTCAAACGGACCCCCTCCGCAGCCCCGGGGACTGCTACCTCCTCAGGACTTTACTTTCAATTAATGTGGGGGCCTCCCCCAGGCAAAACTGAAGAAAGTAGGGGGGCCGTACTGACCGCTCTCATGGAGTCAATAATGGCCCTGGGGCCTGCCACCTCCCCCAGGACATACCTGTTTGCTCTGACTTGGCAGGAGCTTTTGCAGCTCCCACCAAGACCGAGTAAACACTCTGCTGTCAGCAAGTGGGAACTGTGTTCCCACTTGCTGAGAGCTGAGGTGTCCTCTGTTTCCCTGCCTTCCGAGATGTGGGTAGGAAAACAGAGGATAATTGACACAAAGGGAGCAGCATGTTTAGCAGCTTCCTCTGTGTCAAAGCAATGACAACTCCTGCATGAGGCAGAGAGCCATCAGGGACTGTGGGGGCCTTGAGGCTCCACCCACCGTCCCAATCTGTGGTGAGTAGGTGTCCTAGGTGAGACCAGGGGACCCTCCTTAGAGACTGGGCCCCAGGGCATGGTTTCCCCGGGACAAAGTAAATTTGAAAAAAGCCAGGCACTAGGGGATGGGGTCTCCGGGGCTGAAATCGGCCCAGGAAGGGGGCCACGCTGACCCATTCAAAAAAGGTCCAGCCCTGGGGGATGGGGTCCCTGGGGCCCATATCGGCCAAGGGAAGGAGGGCCATGTAGCTCCCCTCTTGTAATAAATGGGAAAAAATGCTGGAATGGCAAGTCACAGGGTAGTCTGCCCCTTTTCACCACCACTCTGAAAATGTGCCTCCTGGTGCACAACTGGTTGGGGGATGAAGTCCCCTTGGCTGCAGATGAACAGGGTCAAGACTGATTTGCATATGGCTGGGTCTGAACTGGGGTGGGAAATGTGCTAAAGAATGATGATGGATTCAACCCAGATCTAATAGTGACTAGGGGTGAGTGTCTGACTAGTTTCAGTATTCTGTCCGTTGTTTCCTTGTGTTTGCTTCGTTCACCATAAGTTGGCAAAGTTTGCCCAGATGTGGGTCCCTTGCTCACTTTGCCACTGGATTCAAGCTAGCCTGGCTGATAAGGGGTGTGACCCTGAACAAGTCCCAGGATGCTTGTTTCCAGTCTAGGGAAGACCTGGATTTCAAGTTTGAGATGGACTGTTCCCAAGAGAAACAGGGCCAACACTGATTTGCATATGGCTGTGTCTGAACTGGGGTGGCACAGAGAGTAGGGGTGGTCGGAATTTGCGTAATCGCGTTATGTAAATCTCTGCGAAACTGAAAAAATTGCAGCGAACATGCAGAATTGCTTGTTCACTGTGCTTTTTTCCTGTTCGCAATTGATGTTTGTGTGCTCGGGGGGAAATATGTCATGAACACGCATTTTGAGAACACGAACAAGCAAAAAATTTCACGAAGTCGCAGAACGCAGATTTTTGGCCAATTTCGTGTTCTCCGGGGAAGATGAAATTACCCAAATTCTACAAATTCCGCGAGCGGAATGGAATTTACCATCCAGGCCTAACAGAGAGCGAAAGAACATAGATGAAATCAACCCCAATCTAATAGTGACTGAGGGTGAGTGTCTGAAAAGTTTCAGCGTTATGTCCATCGTCTCCTTGTGTTTGCTTTGTTCGCCATAAGTTGGCAGGAGATGCCAAGATGTGGGTAACTTGCTCACTTTGCCACTGAATTCAAGCTAGCCTGGCTGATAAGGGGTGTGAACCCGTAACCCGTGCCATGATGCATGTTTCCAGTCTAGGGAAGACCTGACTTTCCAGTTTGAGATGGACTGTTCCCAAGAGGAACATGGTAAAGACTGATTTGCATATGGCTATGTCTGAACTGGGGTTGTGAAGTGACCTAAAGAACATAGATTAAATAAACCCTGATTATAATAGTGACTGGGAGTGAGTGTCTGAAACGTTTCAGTGATATGTCTATTGTCTCCTTGTGTTTGCTTTATTCACCCTAAGCTGACAGGGTATGCCCAGATGTGGGTCCCTTGCTCTATTGCCACTGGATTCAAGCTAGCCTGGCTGATAAGAGGTGTGACCCAGAAACCGGACCAGGATGCTTTTTTATGGTCCAGGCAAGACCTGGCTGGACTGTTCCCATGAGTAACGGGGTCAAGACTGATTTGCATATGGCTGGGTATGAACTGGGGTAATAAAGTAAGCTAAAGATCGATGATGGAGTTAACCCAGATAGTGACTGGGGGTGAGTGTCTGAAAAGCTTCAGTGCTTTGTCCATCGACTCCTTGTATTTACTTTGTTGGGGCCAACAACCACTCCTGTTACCTCCAATAAGTCCCACACAGGAGGTATTGCTAAGAGGTGATCAGATGCTCCACCCCCTTTCTGCACCACTCTGCAATCATGCCCCCTGGTGCACGACTGGTTGGGGGATTATGCCCCCTGGATGCTGATGGTCCTTGAGGGCCTGGAACCCATTCTGTTACTTCAAGTAACTCCCAAAAAGGTAGAGATTGCTGAGAGGTCTTTGGAGGCCAGGCCCCCTTTCTCCACCACTCTGCAAACAAGCCTCCTAGTGCACTACTGGTTGGGGAATAACGTCCACTATACCCTGAGAGTCCTTGGGGCCCAACTACCCCTCCTGTTTCAGCTGGTAAGTCCCATATAGGGGGCTTTGCCGTGGGGTTGTTGGAGGCCACACCCTATTTCTCTACTACCCTGCAATAAGACTACTAGTTTAAAAAACATAGAAATTCACTTACATGGACTAGCAAATCCACTCATACAGACATACAGACACTTACACACCCACTCATACATCCATACAGCCATTCTCAAACTGAATAAGTAACCCCTACAGATACTCACATACCTACTCACTCACCCATACAGTCACTCACACATCTATTCACTGACCCATACAATTACTCATAAATCCACTCACTTATAGATATACTAACACACATACTCACTCACCTATACAGTCAATGAGACAAGCACATACTCTTCTACACAACCTCTCTCACACTCACTCACTCACCCATACAGTCTGTCACACACCCATTCATTCATCCATACACTTACACATCCACTCTTCCACCCATAGAGCCACTTACACATCCATTCATGCACCGATACATGCACTCATATACCATGTTACTGACCCATACAGACTCTTATGTACCTGCTCAGTCACCCATTCAGCTACTCATGCACCCTCTCATTCACCATTTACAGCCACTGACACACCCACTCACTCACCTATAAAAAACTCACATAGGCACTCACTCATGTATATAGTCTCTCACATACCCACAGACGCTTCTATACACCACTTACACACCCACTCACCCATACAAGCACTCCCACAGCCTCTTATCTTAGTATATATGTTTAACACTCAGTTACTTTTAGGAAACACTCCGAATCACTGGAGATGCCATCAGTGAATTGATAAGTAATGTCACTGACCATGTCATGAACAATGCAATATGTGAGGTCATTAGCAGTGCGTTGCAGAGACATAAGTTATAATTATCTCAGCTAACTATAACTGCAGAATTTGACTGGGTTTGTACAAGTGAAATCTGAGCCTATTTATAACGTCCCTGTAAAGTTTGGTTTTTTCAGTAATTATATATATATATATATATATATATATATATATATACACAAGGGAGCACCCAGTATTAAGTCAAAACAAAACCCTTTCAGGCATAGAGTGACGCATAATTTATGCAAAAAAGAAGGAGAGAACTCTGGGTAGTTCTCCAGTTTAGGTGGAAACCAGCTCCTGTTAGAGCACTCTCAACACCAGCGACACTCTAGATCTGCTCACCTCAAATGTCTGTTTTTCTATCAAAGTTTTTAAGCATAGGATTAGCACAGTGCTATCCACGCCGAGATAGAAAATGACAAAGTCTTTTGCCATTCATACAGCAAAGTCTTTAAGCATAGGACTAGTACAGTGCTGTCCTTGCCGAGCTGTAAAATAACAAAAGCCATTTATCACTCCAGGCACAATATTACAGCATTGAATTCGTAAAATACCAACTCAAGCCAACCTGAAATGAGTAAAAGCAACACCTGACACAGTGTTTCACTCTAATTAGAGCTCTTTAGAGAGGTCTAGCTTTGTCCAGACACAAGGGAGCACCCAGTATTAAGTCAAAACAAAACCCTTTCAGGCATAGAGTGACGCATAATTTATGCAAAAAAGAAGGAGAGAACTCTGGGTAGTTCTCCAGTTTAGGTGGAAAGCAGCTCCTGTTAGAGCACTCTCAACACCAGAGACACTCTAGATCTGTTCACCTCAAATGTCTGTTTTTCTATCAAAGTTTTTAAGCATAGGATTAGCACAGTGCTATCCACGCCGAGATAGAAAATGACAAAGTCTTTTGCCATTCATACAGCAAAGTCTTTAAGCATAGGACTAGTACAGTGCTGTCCTTGCCGAGCTGTAAAATAACAAAAGCCATTTATCACTCCAGGCACAATATTACAGCATTGAATTCGTAAAATACCAACTCAAGCCAACCTGAAATGAGTAAAAGCAACCCCTGACACAGTGTTTCGCTCTAATTAGAGCTCTTCAGAGAGGTATAGTTTTGTCCAGACACAAGGGAGCACCCAGTATTAAGTCAAAACAAAACCCTTTCAGGCATAGAGTGACGCATAAATTATGCAAAAAAGAAGGAGAGAACTCTGGGTAGTTCTCCAGTTTAGGTGGAAAGCAGCTCCTGTTAGAGACAAGCTCATACTCTCCTATACAACCTCTCTCACACTCACTCACTCACTCACTCACTCACCCAGTCTGTCACACACCCATTCATTCATTCATTCATTCATTCATACACTCACACATCCACTCTCCCACCCATAGAGCCACTTACACATCCATTCATGCACCGATATATGCACTCATATACCATGTTATTGACCCATACAGACACTTATGTACCTGCTCAGTCACCCATTCAGCTACTCATGCACCCTCTCATTCACCATTTACAGCCACTGACACACCCACTCACTCACCTATAAAAAACTCACATAGGCACTCACTCATGTATATAGTCTCTCACATACCCACACACTCTTCTATACATCACTTACACTCCCACTCACCCATACAAGCACTCACACAGCCTCTTATCTTAGTATATATGTTTAACACTCAGTTACTTTTAGAAAACACTCTGAATCACTGGAGATGCCATCAGTGATGTGATAAGTGATAAGTGATGTCACTGACCATGTCATGAACAATGCAATATGTGAGGTCATAAGCAGTGCATAGCGAGACACTTTGAACTTTGTCATGGTTCCAACAGCAATTTGTTAAGTTTCTTTGCTTTGGAACAAGTCCACTTGGATCCAACGGGTGGGAATAGAACTCTTGCCCTTCGTAAGCGTGAATCGAAGTGGATAATTAATCTTGAGACCAAACATCCAAAAGGGCACAATCTGGATGAAGAACTTGCCTACCATCTAAAAGATTAATGTCTGGTCTTGGTCACCTACATTTCATTTGATCTGTTAATTGCCAGTGTACTGTATTTAATCTGCATCTTGTTTGTGTTTCTCTGAATTCCATTGTAAATGTATTTTATTTTTTCGCTTGTAGGAAGAAAGGACAGGTTACTTGAATAGTGAATTGTTGTATTCATCCCTGACAACCTACCCCCTTTCTTTCTAAGGGTCCTGTTTAACAGATAAGAATTTGCACTTTTTGTGGTTATTTACATTTTTGCATGGATTATTTTTTCCTCACATTTTTCTTCTCTTTTTCAACACAGGATGCGTTTTTAGGTATTGTCTATGAAACGTGGCAGCTTCATGCTGAATATATACTATATAATTTGTGGGACACCTCTAATTTACTGGTCTAGATCACAAGGATATCTCTAGATGAATTACGTCACTATGCCGAATACAGCTAACAATATTCACGATCATTTTGGCAGCTGTGTGAATAGATGTGATATCTGCTGCCTTATTGATATACTGAATTTCTTGTAAATAGTGTATACATGTATATTGCGTATCCTTTTACATATACATATAAATAAGCAGCTAATAGGATTCGTAACAATACTTAGGCACTATGTCGAAAGAATTTGTTATCCTTATCTGTAAATATGTGTATATATGTGTGTATATATGTGAAATGGTTTTTATACACAAAGACTATGTACATATTATACTTTAAAGTTGGTGTTACCACTTATATGTATATACCACTCTAAGATGGCCGCCACATTAGGACTTGTACACCAGTTATCTAACTTTTAGTCCTTCTTTTGTGTTGTATACCTATGTATGGACCTCCTGTTGCAATATGCAATTTGTGAACAAGACAGCGTTTGCTGTTGAAACGCGTTACTTTGCTTGAATAAACTGCGGTGAAATGTATCCCGAGTGCGAGCTTTCCTGTGAAGGATTGTTGTGTGCAACTAACTACCGAGTGATCCGCTCGGTGTTTGCTCGCCATCTGTCAACAGGCCCCGGACTTCAGGAGATGGGTCGCTTCTCTTTGATATATATATATATATATATATATATTTAAATATTTTGAGATGAGATAGTCTTATGGGCTATTCTTATTCTGATGTATAACATATGAGATGAAACCATTTTAAAGAATGCATAATACATCTGAAATAATTTGTTGACCAAAAAATTGCTGCCGTAATATTTGTATTTTTTGATAATTATCCAAAATTAATAATGAATGTTACATAACCTTCAATTTGAATTAACAGAGTACAAAACATTAAAGAGGTCATTAGGATGGCGGGTGGACTTCGCCCGCCCGCCATCCTCACGGGGTGGGGATTAGGATGCGCCCGCCACAGTGGCGGGCGCATCCCTCATTTTTAACATTGTGGCGCTCTCTGAACCGCCCGCCACAATGCAAAAAATGCATGTAGACATTTGCATACACGAAGCGGCAGGCACCGCGCGGTGCCTGCCACTTCGTGTATGCAAATGCTGGGGGGTACCACAGGTACCCCTGTGTGCACCCCCACCTCTCCTTCATTCTGGGGGTTCACAGGGGGCCCCCTGAGTGAAGACTACTTGCCTTTCCGTGGCGGCATCGCCACCACAGAAAGGCATCTAACTAAGCCCATTGTAATATGGCTGGCGGTGTCTAATAGACACCGGCACCATATTAATCCTTTTCCGCCCCGGCCGGAAGGTGACTGAGGCGGAAAAGTGGCGGACGGTATTTCCATCCGCCGTGGTAGGTATAGGTGCGGATGGTGGGCAGATTGCCCCCGCCAGGCTGGCGGTGGCTACTGCCCACCATCCTAATGGGCCCCTAAGTTTGTAGTTCTTTGGAGGTAGCGGACAAAAAACTACAAGTCTGTTTTTCATTGCATTATGTTTGTAGTTCTACACGTGATCATGTCACATGCACAATTAATTTGAAATGGTGGTGATTTGACAAAAACTTTGTTGATGAGCACGTCTGCGGGTTCAGGCAAAACAAGTCCAAATCAGCTGACAAATAAAACCTGAATTTGTCAAAACACGGCGTCCTCAAACCTTGATTGTCAAGGAAATGTTCGTAGTTGATCGGACCGAGCTTGGGTGGTCCATTGTGACGAAGCACCCTCTGTTTTGGTGTGCGGCAGCTGCTACACAAGTTAAGGAGGAGAAGTCAGCTTGCCACCGCCCCCGTATCGTGAAACGGACACAGCCCTGGTGCTTTGGAAAGAGAAAGGAAGCCGACCTGAGACTGCGGCAGACTCGGCGAGTTGAAGGTAAAAGGCTCTGATGTAACGATAAGGGAAGAGCCAGATTTCGATATGAAGTCCGCTTTGATTACAAAACGTGGACGCTGGCAGTTTTTTGGCCTGGAAGTCATTCCAGAGGGTGATACAAGATGTTAGCTGCAGAGATGCAAGAAAGGGAGGAGGCAGCTATTTTTGACGACACTAAGGCAACTACACAGAAAAAGACAGGAACTGTGCTAAGTACCAACAAGACATCGGATGTCATTATCCGGTTAAGATGCTTAGAGAAATTAAAATGCATTGAACTTTCAAAGTTATGGGAGTCCAAAGCATTGCAGCGGTATTTGGAAGTTAAATGATTTCCCAGAGGCCTCAGGATTTTGGAGGCATCTACGTATGAAGACCCAAACCGGAATATGCTCCGCAAGTGGGCAGAGAACAATCAGGAATCGTCACATAGATGGCTTGCCGTATTGATTAAATATGCCGACATTGACCGATCGAAAATAGTGGAAGAAATTATGCAAATCACTGAAATACTAGATAAAGAATAAGAACAAGGACCTATGGAAAAGTTCAAAAAGGAGATGATGGAACGCATGCGAAAGTTAGGATCTTCAATTAACAAAAGCACAAAAAAATCTCTGTGATAAAGGAGATTATGAGCGTGGGCAAATCTTTACGTTTGCCAATAAACTTGAAAATCTAAGGAGACAGAAAATGAATACCAGTGAGAAACCAACTACTGAGGTGCAATCAGGACTAAGTAGTATGCAAAGCTCTGAAATTGAAACATCTGCAGATAAAGGTCCAAGCGGAGTAACAATGGAAAAAGTTCCATCAGTAGAGGAGCCGTGATCCAATCTCCGCCCCAATGATCCAGCAAGCAATTCCAAACCACCAAGAGGAAGAGGCAAAGGCAGCAGAGGTGCAAAGGCACAAAACAATGGGAATTCAGAAGGAAAAACCAAGAATAAATAAGTGAAGAACTAAAAGAGCAGAATAAAACATCAATCATTTATTTACCCAAAATATCTCTATCTGAAAATGAAAAAAACATTCTAAGTCTAGGTCTGTCACATTGGCCTAAAGCCGAGTTTAATTATGGGCAAACAATGGTAGATATTTACAAGTATATAAGAATGCTTAAGTTGAAGAAACATTTTGTTATAAATCAAGGACAATCAAGAAAGACAGTAACAAGTAACCCGATGATAGAGGAAAGAGAACTAACATGTCAGAATAAATTAATGCAGAGCAGTCAACCATTCAAGTAACTGAATTAGCTGCAGAAGAAGGAATTGAAATTGAAGGAAGTGAAGCAACACATTTAGACCTAACTCAAGATTTGTCCGTATGTCTATGAGAGACTCTATTGATATATTTAATGAACTAGTGATTAATAATCCAAAGAATCTTGAAAAATGTACAAGTGTGAATCATAAAACTCTGTTTAACAGCAAAAAGAACATTCGGCTCTCATTACGAAGTTAGCATCAAACAGGGATTGTATAGTCTGTGATGCTGACAAAGGCAGAAATATAGTCTTATGGGACAAGCAAGGTTATTTAAATGAAGCCTATAAACAACTGAATAATAGAGGAAGCTATGTCAGAATATCTAGGGATATCATGACTGCAAGTCACCGCCTGTATAATGAACAATTGCAAGACTGGTATAGCCAATGTTTGATTACACGTGATAAGTTAACATATTTAAAGATCAATAACCCTATAGTGCCAATTTTTCATCAATCAATCAATCAATCATGGCATTTGTATAGCGCGCTCAAGGCGCTGGGGGGAGGGGCCCATCACTCCTCGAACAGCCAGGTCTAGAGCTGTTTCCTGAAGGAGAGAAGGTCTTGGATCAGCCGAAGGTGGATGGGGAGGGCTTTCCAAGTCTTGGCTGCCAGGTAGGAGAAGGATCTTCCTCCGGGTGTGGCTCTGCGGATGCGTGGTACGGTGGCGAGGGCGTGGCTGGTCAATCGTAGCTGGTGGGTGGGTGTGTAGAAGGTCAGGCGGTCGTTGAGGTACTTGGGGCCCAGGTCGTGGAGAGCCTTGTGTGCGTGGGTGAGGAGCCTGAACGTGTTTCTCTTGCTGACGGGGAGCCAGTGCAGGTCTCTCAGGTGGCCAGAGATGTGGCTGTGTCGGGGGATGTCTAGGATGAGCCGTGCGGAGGCGTTCTGGATGCGTTGGAGTCTTTTTTGAAGTTTGGCTGTGGTTCCAGTGTAGAGGGTGTTCCCGTAGTCCAGTCTGCTGGTGCCGTGTGCCTGGGTGACGGTCTTCCTGGTTTCGGTGGGGATCCATCGGAAGATCATGCGGAGCATGCGCAGGGTGTTGAAGCACGATGAGGAGACGGCATTGACTTGTCTGGTCATCGATAGGGAGGAGTCCAGGATGAAGCCCAGGTTGCACGCGTGGTCCATTGGCTTGGGATTGGTGCCCAGCGCAGGGGGCCACCAGGAATCGTCCCAGGCAGAGGGCGATGATCCCAGGATGAGGACTTCTGTCTTGTCTGAGTTCAGTTTCAGGCGGCTGTTCTTCATCCACTCGGTGACGTCTTTCATCCCTTCGTGTAGGCTGGCTCTGGCGGTGGCGGTGGCGGGGTCGTTGGTGAGGGAGAGGATCAGCTGGGTATCGTCGGCGTAGGAGATGATGTTGAGGTTGTGTTGGCGTGCGATGTCTGCGAGGGGGCTCATGTAGACGTTGAAGAGGGTTGGGCTGAGTGATGATCCTTGTGGTATGCGGCAGATGACTTGGGTGGCCTCGGATCTGAACGGGGGGAGGCGGACTCTCTGGGTTCTTCCGGCAAGGAACAAGATGATCCACTCCAGTGCCTTCTCTAGGATTCCGATGTTGCTGAGGCGCTGCACTAGGGTGTGGTGGCAGACAGTGTTGAACGCTGCAGAGAGGTCCAGGAGGATGAGGGCCGCTTTTTCCCCGTTGTCGAGCAATGACCTAATGTCATCGGTGGCTGCGATCAGGGCGGTCTCAATGCTGTGGTTGGCTCGGAAACCGGATTGCGAGGGGTCGAGGGATCCATTCGTCTCGAGGAAGGCGGCGAGCTGTCTGTTGACAGTCTTCTCGATGACTTTGGCAGGAAAAGGGAGGAGCGAGATGGGGCGGAAGTTCTTGAGGTCGGTGGGGTCCGCTTTTGGTTTCTTTAGGAGGGAGCTGAGCTTGGCGTGATTCCAGCTCTCCAGGAAGGTGGCGGTGTGGAAGGAGGTGTTGATGATGTCCCGGAGTTGGGGTGCGATGATGGAGTCTGCCTTGTTGAAGACGTGGTGGGGCAGGGGTCGGTTAGAGATCCGGAGTGAATGGTGTTCATCGTGCGGGTGGTATCTTCAGTACTGACCAGGGTCCAGTTGCAGAGGGTGGTGGTGGTGGGCATTGGCTCGGTGTTTGGTGCGTGGTCTGTGCACCGAAGCTGTTGTGTATGTCGGTGATCTTGCAGTGGAAGAACGAGGCGAGTGAGTCACAGAGGTCTTGCGAGGGGGTGAAGTCGTTGTTTTTCCCGGCGCTGGGGTTGGAGAACTCTTTGACGATGCTGAAGAGTCCTTGCTGTCGTGGGAGTTGTTGTCTAGTCATTCTTTGAGTGCTGTCTTCTTGGTGGCGCGGATCAGCTGGTGGTGCTTGCAGGTGGCGTGCTTGAGGGCGGTCATGTTGTCTGTGGTCTGGTCATGGTGCCAGGCTTTCTTTAGGGTGCGGCAGTTCTTCTTGGAGTCCTTGAGTTCGTCGGTGCACCAGGGGCTTTTCTTGCTGCCGGGTTTGCTAGGAGGGTTCTTTAGTGGTGCGAGGTTGTCGGAGCAGGCGGTCAGCCACTATGTGAGGTTGCTGGCTGCTTCGTTGGGGTCCGTTGTGCTGGTGGGGGAGTTCTGGCTAAGGGAGGCAGTGAGCTGCTCGGTGGTGATCTTGCTCCAGTTCCGGCGAGGAACCTGTTGCGGGTGGTGGTGGCTCGTGGTTCTTCTGAAGCTGAAGTGGGCGCAGCTGTGGTCAGTCCAGTGCGTGAAGGAAATGTGCTTGCTGGCTGAGAAGACGGGGTCAAGCGTGTGGCCGGCCTAGTGGGTGAGGGTGTTCACCAGTTGCTTGAGTCCGAGGTTGGCGAGGTTGTCCAGCAGGGTGGTGGTGTTGCTGTCATTGTTGTTCTCCAGGTGGAAGTTGAGGTCCCCTACGAGGATGTAGTCAGCGGAGGGGAGGGCGTGCGGACTGATGAAGTTTGCGATGTCTTCGCTGAATTGTGTCCCTGGTCCCGGGGGTCTGTAGATGAGGGTGCCTCTAACGGTCGTCTTGGGGTCGGTGTGTATCTGGAAGTGGAGGTGTTCGGTGGCGGTGAAGGTGTCGTCGAAGTTGGTCGAGATGCGGATGGTGTTCTTGTGATCGATGGCGATGCCTCCTCCCATCTGATTGACGCGGTCCCTCCGGGTGATCTTGTATCCGTCCGGGATGGCTGTGGCGATGTCGGGCGCTGAGGAGGCGTTCATCCAGGTTTCTGTGAGGAAATCCACGTCTGGTGCTGTTGTGTCGAGCAGGTTCCAGAGTTCGACGGCGTGTCTGTAGACGGAGAGGGTGTTGAGCAGGATGTACTTGAGGTGGTTGTTACTGGGGCGCGGCTTGGTGGGAGCGGTGTAGGTCCGGAGGCAGGTGAACTTGCAAGTCTGGCAAGTGAAGGGTCCGTGGGTGCGTTTCCGGCTGGCACGGCAGCAGGCGGGGTTTCGGCCGGCGTTGAGTGTGTTGAGGGTGGCGGCGTTGTAAGTCCGTCGTATGGGGCCAGGGGTCCTGGCGCTGGGCGTGGTCCAGGCGCGGACGGGCGCAGATGGGCAGGTCTCCATTTAAGGCGAAGTGGGAGGGACGGGCAGCTGGGAGGCGGGAGCGGGGTGGACACAGAAAAAAAGGGGGCGGGGCCGCGATGTCACTGCCGCGGGAAGCGGGGTGCGGGGGTCACACCAGGGTGGCAGAGAACCAGGAACAGAGGCAAAATACAACACAAGATACAGAATACAGCAGAGGCAGGAGCAGGAAATAACAGGGCACAGGAGGGGACAAACTGAAAAACGGCACTACGAGCAGCAGCGAGGGGGGGGCAACGAACCAGGAAAACAGAGGCAAAATACAGCACAGGGTACAAAACACAGCAGAGGCAGGTGCAGGAAATAACAGGGCACAGGAGGGGACAGACTGCAAAACGGCACTATGAGCAGCAGCGAGGGGGCACAGACACAGCTGGAGGGCCGTGCGGCGCGGGGGTGTCCTGAGGACAGGTCTGATACCCAAGGAGCATAAAGATCTTGTTAACCCGCCAGGCCGCCCGATTATATTGGCAATTGGCAGTGGGTTAGAAAATACCTCCAAATGTATTGATTAATTTTTGTGTCCCCTAGTTAAAATGCTTCCATCGTACATTCAAGGTACGGGGGACTTTTTGACAACAATCTATGATTTACCTTGGGAACATGATTTATTGTTGGTCACTATTGATATCACTACGCTCTATACCAGCATTAGGCATGAAGATGGCCTAAATGCAGTAAAATACTTCTCTGGACACACGCAAATGTTAATATCGATGGTCTCAAAGTGCTTAAAAAACAACTATTTTCTTTTCAATGGTGAACTATTCCATCAGATCTGCAGTACTGCGATGGGCACCTGCTTCGCCCCCAGCAATGCAAATTTGCATATGGGCTGGTGGGAGGAGACAGTGATCTGGAAGCAATACCAAGAAGAATGGCATAATAACATCTTGCACGGGAGTCAGTTCATAGACTACTTGTTCGTCATGTGGAAAGGCTCAGTGGGCTCTGTTAATGAACTTATCAGCAAGCTTCAGGTGAACAGTTTGAATTTAAAATTCACAAGTACAATCAGTGAAACATCTTTTAACTTTCTTGACTATTTATGTAAAAGAAGCAAAATTACATACAAGGCTGTTTAGAAAACCTACAGCAGGAAATATGTTGCTACCTGCAGAAAGCTTCCATCCCAACAACCTCATTAGAAGTATCCCCTATGAGGAATGTCTTAGGGACCTACGTAACTGTAGTGAACCAGAGGTCCTAAACAAAGAGTTAGAAATTTTAAGAACAAGTTTTCAAGCTAGAGGCTATACCAAAAACTGTGTGCAAACATCCATACCAAAGGTAAAGCATAAAACAAGGGAAGAAGTCTTATTTAAGACAAAGAATGTAAAACAGAAAACTGGTGAGAGCAACAGTTATACTTGTACAATGATCACTACTTACAATAGACAACATGGCATAGTGTGGAACATACTTTCTAAACATTGGCATTTGATCCAAAATGACCCCATACTGGGGAAATTAATGCCGAAGAGACCTTTAATAACATTCCGTAGGGCAAGGTCTTTTAAACAAATGTTGGTAAGCAATATGGCACCAAAATCTGATCCACCAGTGGCCAATACAACATGGTTAAAATGAAAAGATGGATTAATTAAATGTATGAGGCCTGTATGAATGGGAAAAACATGTCAACATATACACCAGGGCTGTCCAAAAGAGAAAAAAAGATCGAAGAACAATTTTTTTGTAAAACCGATTGTGCTATCTACGTGTTAAGTTCAAGTTCAAGTTCAGGAATTTGTATAGCGCACTACTCACCCATAGGGTCTCAAGGCGCTTGTGGGAGGAGGTGCATTATTTATCGAACAGCCATGTTTTAAGTTCCTTTCTGAAGGAAATGTGGTTCTGTGTGAGGCGGAGGTGAGTGGGGAGAGAGTTCCAGGTCTTGGCCGCCAGGTAGGAGAAGGATCTTCCTCCCATGGTGGATCTGTGGATGCGCGGAACTGCAGCAAGCGCTTGGTTGGAGGATCTTAGTTGGCGGGTGGGTGTGTAGAAGGACAGTCTTGTGTTGAGGCATTCGGGTCCTAGTTTGTAGAGGGCCTTGTGAGCGTGGGTGAGGAGACGGAACGTTATTCTTTTGTTGACGGGAAGCCAGTGGAGGTCTTTCAGGTGGTCGGTAATGTGAGCTTGGCGAGGGATGTCCAATATGAGTCTGGCGGATGCATTTTGGATGCGTTGGAGTTTTTTCTGTAATTTGGCTGTGGTTCCGGCGTACAGGGTGTTTCCATAGTCCAGTCGGCTAGTGACCAGAGCGTGGGTGACCGTCTTTCTTGTTTCGGTGGGGATCCAACGGAAGATTTTTTTGAGCATACGGAGTACGTTGAAGCAAGAGGATGAGACGGCGTTAACTTGTCTGGTCATCGAGAGGGAGGAGTCTAGGATGAAGCCCAGGTTGCGTGCGTGGTCTGTGGGTATGGGTGCTGTGCCCAGAGCCAATGGCCACCATGAGTTGTCCCAGGCAGAGGGGGAAGATCCTAGGATGAGAACTTCCGTTTTGTCTGAGTTAAGTTTTAGGCGTCTATTTTTAATCCATTCGGCTACTTCTTTCATGCCTTCATGAAGATTGGTTTTGGCGGTGTTAGGGTCTTTGGTGAGGGAAAGTATCAGCTGGGTGTCGTCGGCGTAGGGGATGATGTTGAGGTTGTGTTGTCGCGCAATGGATGCGAGGGGACTCATGTAAACATTGAAGAGGGTGGGGCTGAGTGAAGATCCTTGTTGGACTCCGCATTTGACTTCGGTGGCCTCTGATTTCAATGGGGGTAGTCGGACTCTCTGGGTTCTCCCGGCGAGGAACGAGATGATCCAGTCCAAGGCTTTTCCATGTATTCCGACATTTCTGAGGCGTTGTATGAGGGTGCTATGACAGACTGTGTCAAAGGCGGCGGAGAGGTCAAGTAGGATGAGGGCAACTGTTTCTCCGTTGTGCAGTAGCGTTCGGATGTCATCTGTCGCTGCAATGAGGGCGGTTTCGGTGCTGTGTTTGGCTCGAAATCCGGACTGTGAAGAGTCGAGGGAGTTGTTGGATTCAAGGAAGGCGGCGAGCTGGCTATTGACGGCTTTCTCAATGACTTTGGCAGGGAATGGGAGGAGGGAAATGGGGTGGTAGTTCTTAAGTTCAGAGGGGTCAGCTGTGGGTTTCTTCAGGAGGGCACTGAGTTTGGCGTGTTTCCAGCTTTCTGGCAAGGTAGCGGAGTTGAAGGAGCACTTGATGACATCACGGAGATGGGGTGCGATGATGGAGTCTGCTTTGCTGAAGATGTGGTGGGGACAGGGGTCAGTTGGCGAACCTGAATGGATGGAGTTCATTAGGTGTATGGTGTCTTCAGTGGTGATTGGGTTCCAGGCGCTAAGGTTGTTAGAGAGCGTTTCGGTTTTGGAAGTGGGTGGAGTGGGCTGTTCTTTCGAAATGTCCTTAAAGCGGTTATGTATGTCGGCGATTTCGTTGTAGAAGAAAGAGGATAACGAGTCGCAGAGGTCTTGGGAGGGGGTAATGTCATTTGAGGCTGCGGTGGGGTTGGTAAAATCTTTGACGATGTTGAAAAGTTCCTTGCTGTTGTGGGCGTTGTTGTCGAGTTGATCCTTGAATGCTGATTTCTTGTTGGATCGGATCAATTGGGGTGTTTGCGGGTGGCTGCCTTAAAGTTGGTCAGGTTGTCAGTGGTTGGGTTTTTTCTCCATGTTTTTTCGAGAGTACGGCATATTTTCTTGGAATTCTTAAGGTCATCGTTGAACCAGGGGGCCTTTTTGGTACCTTGTTTGATCTGGTGGTTTTTTAGGGGTGCTAATTCGTCAACGCTGTGAGTGATCCATTGTTTGAGTTTGGTGGCAGCTTCGTTTGGGTCCGATGAGAGGGTTGGAGGGTTTTGGTTGAGCGATGTGAGGAGTTGGTCAGTGGTGATTCTGCTCCAGTTTCTTCGAGGAATAGGTTGTGAGGGGTTGTGTGTCGTGGTAGTTTTGTAGCTGAAGTGAACACAGCTATGGTCCGTCCAATGAAGAGCTGTGGTATGATTGAAAGAGATGTGTTTGCTGGAGGTGAAGATAGGGTCGAGCGTGTGTCCGGCTAAGTGGGTGGGGTGTCAACAAGTTGTTTGAGTCCGAGATTAGCCAGGTTGTCCAGAAGGGTGGAGGTGTTGCAGTCGTTTTTCTTTTCTAGGTGGAAGTTGAAGTCTCCCAGTAGAATGTAGTTCTCGGAGGGGAAGGCATGTGGGCTGATGAAGTCAGTGATGTCTTCGCTGAATTGTTTACGCGTTCCTGGTGGTCTGTAGATGAGGGTGCCTCTAAGTGTGGTCCTGGAGTCGGTGTGGATCTGGAAGTGGAGGTGTTCGGCGGTTGAAAGGTTATCGTCGGAACTGGTTGTGATTCTGATGGTATTCTTATGGACGATGGCGATGCCACCTCCTGTTTGGTTGGTGCGGTCTTTTCGGATGATCTTGTAAGCGTCCGGGATGGCTATGGCGATGTGGGGTGCTTATGATGCGTTCATCCAGGTTTCTGTAAGGAAGACGATGTCCGGTGACGCAGTGTTGAGTAGGTCCCAAAGTTTGTGGCATGTTTGTGGATCGAGCGGGTGTTTAGTAGGATGCATTTCAGGTGGTTAGAGTCGGAGCTGAGTTTGGAGGTCGTGGATTTGGAGTGGGTCCTGATGCAGTCGAACTTGCAGGAGTGGCAGGCGAAAGGACCGTGGGTACATCCTGGGGTAGCCTCGTAGCATTGTGGCGTGCGTCCGGGGTTAAGGGCTAGGAGGGTGGCGGAGTCGTACGTTATGCGGGTGGAGGGTGTTATGCGGATGGAGGGTGTTTTGCGAGGCCCAGGGGTCTGGCGCTGGGCGTGGTCCAGGCGCGGACGGGCGTAGACGGGCTTACCTTTGGCGCACCTTCGGAGCGCATGGGGCACGACCGCTGCGCGTGAACGCTGCGCGCAAATGCATCTGTCATGCATGGATGGTGGAGGGGCGGGGCGAGGGAGGAGCAGCTGGGAGGCGGGTGCGTGGTGGATATTCGTCCAGGGGTGCACAACAACAACAAGAAAATGGCTGCGAGCCAAAAACCGAAACAGGATAGGGTATGGACACAGTGGGCGCGCTGCAGACGATTTAAACATGCAGCAATGCACAGGTAACAGCAGTGTAAGAGCGCTCTATGGCAATTTAGCGCTACGATTCTACTCGCAATGGCAGATCTGAAAGAATTTAATTTAGCAGATAATGAGCTAAACCGGCAATCTAGCGCTACGATAGAATTTTAACATAAGTCAGTCTATAGCAAATCTTGTAGGGTAGCGCTACAATACCAGTCTGTAGGTCTGTAGGTAGCGTAGGGAGCAGCGCGTGAGCGTCCGCTTCTGATGGGGATCAGGGCAGTCACAGTGAACACCAGGGAAAGCGGCACTTACAGGTCAGTGGGAGGGAGGAGCAGCTGGGAGGCGGGTGCGTGGTGGATATCCGGCCAGGGGGGCACAACAACAACAAGAAAATGGCTGCGAGCCAAAAACCGAAACAGGATAGGGTATGGACACAGTGGGCGCGCTGCAGACGATTTAAACAGGCAGCAATGCACAGGTAAAAGCAGTGTAAGAGCGCTCTATGGCAATTTAGCGCTATGATTCTACTCGCAATGGCAGATCTGAAAGAATTTAATTTAGCAGATAATGAGCTAAACCGGCAATCTAGCGCTGCAATAGAATTTTAACATAAGTCAGGCTATAGCGATTCTTGTAGGGTAGCGCTACAATACCAGTCTGTAGGTCTGTAGGTAGCGTAGGGAGCAGCGTGTGAGCGTCCGCTTCTGATGGGGATCAGGGCGGCCTTTGCAATCTGCAATACTTAGGCAGCACTATTTTACCGGTACATAAACGAATACTGCAGCATCTAAGAGCTATAAAACAGCCACGGCCCGTGGAGGGAGTTCCGGTGGGGAAGAAAGGTGGGGCGGGGGGTGCTAAAAACCGGAATATGGATAATTGGAGATAAGTAAACAATTTAAATAATAAAATGATTTTCGTAGCATGCCCTGCATCGCAAAATACCCCCCACCCTGCCCCTCCCCCACCCCGCCTTTCTGCCCCACCGGAACGTCCTCCACGGGCCTCGGCTGCTATAAAAAAGGGCAATAAGGCATATCCAGTGGCTCGCCACTTTGAAAGATTTCACAACAAAAATGTGTAGGGTCTGTCGTACTTTGTTATTGATGCCATCCCCCTAATATTAGAGGGGGCGATAGAGGAAAAAAAGCTAAGAAGAATGGTATCTTGTTACATATTAGAGCTCGATACTAGAACCCCGTTCGGGCTCAATATGGGCATAGACATATATACTCATTTGTAACAGGAATATATAAGAACAAGTGTCGAAGTCAAAATTTCTGAAAAGAACAGTGTACAATATATCACTTTCAAACTCTCTGTTTTAACATTAGTTTTCTTAGAGCACTTTTTACTGCATAATTTAAGATAAAAATGAGAACTTAGAATTATATGGGCCCACTTGGGCATAATTGAAGATTTGATTAACTGAAGGTAACATTCAGTGTAATCAAGGCCCACTGGGGCGTAATTCCAATGAAACAGGCAGAGGGTCTAAATATATTGAGGTGAGATAGCCTTATAGGCTATTCTTACTCTGATGTATAAGGTATTCCATAATACATCTGAATTAATTTGTTGACCTAAAAAAATTGCCACCATAATATTTGTATTTTTTGACAATTGTATTATTTGATAATTGTCAAAAATGTATAATGAATGTTCCATAACCTTGAATGAGTACAAAACATTAAGGTTGTAGTACTTTGGAAGTAGCGGACGAAAAACTACAAGTGTGTTTTATATTGCATTATGTTTGTAGTTCCACAAGTGATTATGTCACATGCAAGATTAATTTAAAATGGTGGTGATTTGACAAAATCTTTGTTGGTGAGCTGTTCAGGCAAGACGCGATCAAATCAGCGGACAAATAAAACCTGAATTTGTCAAAACACGGCATCGTCAATCCTTGATGGTCGAGGAAGTGTTCTTAATTGATCGGACTGAGCTTGGGTGGTCCGTTGAGACGATGCAAACTCTGTTTTGGTGTGTGGCGGCTGCTACACAAGTTAAGTAGAAGAAATATATATATATATATATATATATATATATATATATATATATATATATATATATATATATATATTCACTGAAAAAACCATAGGTTATAGACCATATATAGTTAGGGATTAGCATTTAAAAAACCTTATTTTATTTGCACAAAACCATTGAAATTCCATATATAGTTAGTTGCACTAACTATATATCGCGGACCCGCAATCCACTGCTAATGATGTCACATATTACATCATTCATGACATGGTCAGTGACATCACTGATGACATCACTGATGACATCTCAAATGACATCACTGATGACATCACTGATGACATCTCAAATGACATCACTGATGACATCACTGACATCTCATTTGACATTACTGATTACATCACTGATGATATCATTTATGTGATAATACATCTTCAGACTCTAATATAACCTTAGATACACTCAGTGTAAACAGGCACTCACAGACTGTCACACATCCATGGAGTTACTCACACACCTAGTCAGTCATGCAAAGAATCAATCACACCTCCATTTCCTCAACTATACAGTTATACACACCTTACTTATTCAAACATATACTAACACATATTTACTCTCTTATACAATCCTTGATACAAGTTCACAATGATTCATACAGCCACTCTCACATTCACTGGCTCTTATGTTCAGTTATTTATATATGTCAACTCTCACATGGAGTGTGTTTTACATATGTACTTACTTTGACATGTAGAACTGAGATATCCATTCACTCACCAATACACTCATGCACACAGTCAACTGTCCATACAGCTGTTTCTACATGCACTTTTGAACCCATACACCTAGGGAATCAACTGCTCACACATCTATGCACAGAGTTATACACCTCCCAGCCACCCACACACATACTCAGTCTCCCATACAAATACTTGGGCAACCATTCAATAACCCATATAGTTACTGATATAGCTACTGATTTAAACATGCAGCAGTTTACAGAAGAACATAAATAATGATTGCCAAATTAAGACACTTTAATCACTAACCCATGCACTCAGTGAGACACATTTAATCATTCTCTCATACAGTCAGTCATGCAGCTACTAAATCCTTCATCCAGACACTTATACATCCACTCATTCTTCAATATGTAAGACATATTTTAACTTTACAGAAACATACAGTCACTGGGTGTTGTCATCAGTGATGTCATCAGTGATGTCATTTGAGATGTCATCAGTGATGTCATCAGTGATGTCACTGACCATGTCATGAATGATGTAATATGTGACATCATTAGCAGTGGATTGCGGGTCCGCGATATATAGTTAGTGCAACTAACTATATATGGAATTTCAATGGTTTTGTGCAAATAAAATAAGGTTTTTTAAATGCTAATCCCTAACTATATATGGTCTATAACCTATGGTTTTTTCAGTGAATTTTCAAGGTTTTGTAAATGCAAATTCCTAACTATATATGGTCTATAACCTATGGTTTTTTCTGTGAATTTCATTGGTTTTTTAAAAGCTAATATCTATAGCTGTAAAATATATTCTTTATTAAGTGACGTATCACGTAGCCCGTGAGACGCCTCATGATGCATCGCATAACCGTGACGTATCGTCTCTGCAGCGCAAACCAAACCCAAAACGTAAGCGCACCAGAACACGCTTAAAGATATATATATATTTTTTTAACCTTAATGAGACAAAATCCACACGTGCACATATCACAAACGTTTTATAATGTAACTAAAGTCCTAAAACCCTCTATTAACTACAATGCTTTTTAATGAGGTGCTATCATGTATATTGGTCCCAAGATGGCTGCCAACACTTCTTGGATGAAGTGCTTACAGCCAATCAGATCAGATGTGTGGTTAGGCTCCGCCCAGATATATATCTTTTTTTGAACCTAAATTACTCAAAATCCACGGGAGCACATATATTGAGACCTAGCAAAGGCACATCGGGCTAACAGTCCCTACAATTTTGCCAAGTTACGTGCAAATCCATTCAGCCGTTTGAGCTAAAAGTGAGGCCAACCGCCCTATGGAAAAATGAATGGGAAAAACGCGTTTTGGGACCCTCCTTTTTTCTCGGCCCCCCCTTGACGACCCCCCCCCAAATTTTCAGGGGCTGCTCAGAAACAAAATGTGCCATTTTCCTGAAAATTTCAGCCAATTCCGTCCACAAACGCCAAAGTTATTAGACATAGAATTTTCAAAAGTTCCATAGAGAAAAAATCCTAACTATATAGAGACAAGATGGCGGCCGCTCTGGACTGTTTACAATGTTGACAGCCAATCAGCTACTCCTCAGACTCCCGTTACACTGCCGGTTAGCTTCCCGGTTAGCTGCCCGGTTAGCTGCCCGGTTCGCGTACCGGGACGCGTCTCTACGGCGAAAAAATCGGAATTTTTTTTTTTTTTTTTGGGCCCCGCGTGACTCTATAATATCCCCCTCATCAATCCTAGGGGGTCAGAAGGGGTCTACCTCGCCCCCTTTCCTTCATTTCCCCCTTTGTTTTGGCCTCCTCTTGTCTCTCGATCCTACCGAGAGACAAGATGGCGGCCGCTCCGGACTGTTTAGAATGTTGACAGACACCGGAGAGCCAATCAGCTTCGCTTCGCAAAGTTCCGATACGCGAAAAGTACGCGAACCGGAGCGCTGCCCGGAGCGCTGTTACAGATATATATCTTGTTTTAAACGTTAATTTCTCAAAATCCACTGAAGCACATATATTGAGACCTAGCAAAGGCACATCGGGCTAACAGTCCCTACAATTTTGCCAAGTTTCGTGGAAATCCATTCAGCCGTTCGGGCTAAAAGTGAGTCCAACCGCCCTATGGAAATTAACATGGGAAAAACGCGTTTTGGGACCCCCCTTTTTTCTCGGCCCCCCCTTGACGACCCCCCCCCAAATTTCCAGGAGCTGCTCAGAAACAAAATGTGCCATTTTCCTGAAAATTTCAGCCGATTCCGTCCACAAACGCCAAAGTTATTAGACATAGAATTTTCAGAAATCCCATAGGGAAAAAATCCTAACTATATATACCTACTGGCTATCGCCAGTAGGTAATATATATATATATATATATATATATATTACCTACTGGCGTCTCGCCAGTAGGTATATATAGTTAGGATTTTTTCCCTATGGGATTTTTGAAAATTCTATGTCTAATAACTTTGGCGTTTGTGGACGGAATCGGCTGAAATTTTCAGGAAAATGGCACATTTTGTTTCTGAGCAGACCTTGAAAATTTGGGGGGGTTTCCTCAAGGGGGGGCCGAGAAAAAAGGGGGGTCCCAAAACGCGTTTTCCCCATGTTAATTTCCATAGGGCGGTGGGCCTCACTTTTAGCTCGAACGGCTGAATGGATTTGCACAAAACTTGGCAAAATTGTAGGGACTGTTAGCCCGATGTGCCTTTGCTAGGTCTCAATATATGTGCTCCAGTAGTTTTTGAGAAATTAACGTTCAAAACAAGATATATATCTGTAACAGCGCTCCGGGCAGCGATCCGGTCCGCTTACTTTTCGCGAAACGGAACTTTGCGCGCAGAAAACTGATTGGCTCTCCGGTGTCTGTCAACATTCTAAACAGTCCGGAGCGGCCGCCATCTTATCTCTCGGTAGGATCGAGAGAGAAGAAGAGGTGAAAAACGAAGGGGGAATTTATTGAAAGGGGGCAAGGTATACCCCTCTTGACCCCCTAGGAATGTTGTTGGGGTTATTAAAGGGTCCCGTGGGGAAAATAAAAAAAAAATGATTTTTCACGGTAGAAGCGCTTCACGGGCCGCGAACTGGGCCGCAAACTGGTAGCGAAACGGGAATTCGCCATTTTGTGCTTCGTTTTAATTGTTTAGAGACAAAAATTATCGCCGCACATCGGCCACAATGCATGAATATCGCTGAAAAGTCAGCGATATTCATCCATTATCCAGCAAATGCTCTTAGCCATGTTATCCACCTTCCATTGGATAACATGGCTAAAAACTGCTCTGTGCGTGAGCTTTTTTTTTTTTTTTTGCTGCGTGACGTTTGTTAACGTTCGATTCGATGGAAATCAGGAAGTGTTGACCACCATTTTGTCACTGCGAGTAAATATTTTGTTATAAATGAATCTTTATTGATAAACATTGTCTGCGCCATCTTGCTTTTTTGTCCAATGCCACAATTTTGTCGTGCACGGCAGCCATTTTAGATGCCTTGACCAGGGCCACTCTCTGCACGCCGCCGATCCCCAGCGCGGCTCCCCACCCTCGCAAGCATCTCCCCCACGCACTGGTCACCCCCGCTCTTTCTCTCATGCATGGGCCATATACTTCCCCCCATCTGCGCTGCTCTTCTCTGAGAATCACACCCTGTGCCCGCCCGACACCTCCCTTTCACCCTATTCACTACCGCACCCTCTGACACTCCTCTTCCTCTGTGTCCGATTGTCCAGGCCGGACCTAGGCTATCACCTAGCCCTGCGGATGTAGTTTATGGCCCCAGCTGTAGAGTATCCAGACATGCCAACCCTCCCGATTCAGGCGTGAGACTACTGATTTCAGTGCTAGTCTTTCGCTTCCCGATTCCTGCAAGGAAAAACCCGGGGGCATATTACCAACAACTAGCGATAATTTTTGTCTCTAACTTGTTTAGAGACAAAAATTATCGCCGCACATCGGCGAATTTTATCGCACATAAACCTTGCTATTAGCAAGGTTTATCGCAAATGCGATAAAAAACGGCCGCAATGCATGAATATCGTTGAAAAGTCAGCGATATTCATGCATTATCCAGCAAATGCTCTTAGCCATGTTATCCACTTCCCATTGGATAACATGGCTAAAACTGCTCAGGGCAGGTGTTAGGTTTTGGAGATATTCGCGCTTAGCGCCCACTTTGCATGTCATTAGTGATAAATATCACTGATATGCAAAGCGGGGCCCAAGATGGTCGCTATCTCCTTTTAGCTGTCACTAACTGGTGTTAGCGACAGCTTGGTAATAGGGAGATAATTTTATCTCTTTTTTTTTTGGCTTTTAAAGCCAAAAAAGCGGAAATAAACCCCCTTGATAATATGCCCCATGATTTCTCGGGGGTTTCAGCTGACAGGGCTTGGTATTGTGTTACGTGCTAATTCTTCCAGGAAACGTCAGAGGGTCGATGCAGGGGTTCTAGAAGGGGTGATAAACCATTTAAGCCTCATGAACAAGCGCATGGTCTTTTAAAGATTTGTGAAGTACTCGGGCGGCGGTGTGTGTGTGCCCTCTTTCAGGAGCGGGCGGGGGGGCACTGCCAGCAACTTGCCAGGCCAGGCAGTGTTTAACACGTGCATCACCCTTTCTCTGCCTGCTATTGCGCTCCATGCTTCGGAAAGGTAAGAAAAAGAACGTGCATTTGAGTTTGAAATGTCCGATCTTGTAGCAGTACACTTGCAAAGCCCACACATGACAATAACCCGATTCAAGGCCCCATTCGCCCGATTTTTTAAACATATATAGCACTCCAACAAAGTTAGATTTTAAAACTTTATTAACTTTTAACTATAATGAACGGAACAAAAACTGTAAAAACATTTAAACATTTTTCACCCAAAAAAGCAACAATGGTCAGAAGCTGTCTTTTGTGCGAATAGTCCCAAGGCAGCACAACGTGCAGAGTTCTGGACGGCACCCAGGTGATGTCGCCTGGGTGCCGCACTGGTTTTGGGATCCTACAATGCTGCTCCGAAAATTGTCGTGGGGCGTCCCGGGTGGTGCGGGGGGAGGCCTCGTCAGTAGCGGTCTGTTGTGCGAATAGTCCCAAGGCAGCAGAACGCGCTGAGATGTTGATGGCACCCAGGTGATGTCCAGTAAACTGCCGCACTGGTTTTGGTATCCTACAATGCTGCTCCGAAAATTTGCGTGCGGCGGCCCGGGGGGGGGGGGGGCGTGGGGGAGGCGGCGTGAACGGGCCTCCCCAGGTTGCGGCCATCCAGCTGAGTTGCGCCCACTCTTGCGGCTACAGCGTCTCGCTCACCATGTTGTTGAGTTGCTCCCACTCTTGCAGTGCAGCGATAGGCGCCTGCCACATGACTCTTAAAATGGCGGACGGCTCTTCGGTTTTGGGCCTGGTCCACTGAAATGGCCCTGGGACACCTTGGAACTCGGACGCTTGCCTGCTAGGGCTTGGGCTCCATTCTCGAAAAGCGTCCCCTCAGCCGTGAAGATTCTACAAAAGTCTTGGGGGCCCCCGACTCCCGCAGGCTTCCGGTGGGGAGCGGCTGCCATGATTGCTCGCGGAATGACCACGACGGAGCCACGAGATGGTGGTGCTCTCATGCTGACGCCAGCTTCAGTCTGAATGATCCAGAAACAAGGTGGGGCTTTCATCGTTTGGGAAAAAAAAATGTTCTAAACCAATGAAAAGTGTTATTTTTAGGTCATATGACCAAGCCTTCCATCTTTAGGAAACCAAAAGTAAAATGATCCAATGAAAAGTTTTATAAACAAGTCACATGACCTGTTATGCGGCATAGGGCTACAAAAAGCGTAGAAAATCCGTTGGCACGTGAGGCGGCGTCAGTAGCGGACCGATGTGCGAATAGGCCGAAGGCAGCACAACGCGTCGAGATCCGGATGGCACCGAGGTGGTGTCCAGCAAATTGCCGCACTGGTGTGGCCATCCTACAATGCTGCGCCGAAAGACGGCGTGTCCAGCTGAGTTGCGGTCACTCTTGCGGTACAGTGACTCGAACGCGCCGAGATCCGGATGGCACCGAGGTGGTGTCCAGCAAATTGCCGCACTGGTGTGGCCATCCTACAATGCTGCGCCAAAAGACGGCGTGTCCAGCTGAGTTGCGGTCACTCTTGCGGTACAGTGAGTCGAACGCGCCGAGATCCGGATGGCACCGAGGTTGTGTCCAGCAAGTTGCCGCACTGGTGTGGCCATCCTACAATGCTGCGCCGAAAGTCGGCGTGGGGTGCCCCGTTGGCTTATGAGGTGATGTCAGTAGTGGACTGATGTGTGAATAGGTCTGAACCAGCACAAGGCGCCAAGATCCGAATGGCAAGTCCTGGATGTTGAGTGCCTCAGTTGAGAGTTCTGAGCAGTGCTTGTAAGACTGTCTGAAGCTTATTTGCACCTGCTGCAGCTTCACTATTGCCCTGGTGTGGCCAAAGGTCGCACATGACATAGGCGGCCGGCTCCCGAGGTCCGGCGGAACTTTTTTCCTTTTCCTTTCTGCTTCTTTTCCTACAATCCGTTTCATCTGAAGACATGACCAGGTCCCTGAATGTGTGCAGGGGGACGCTATTGATTGAATGAAAATGGCGGCTTGACACAAAGCTGACTCAAGCGTTGCTGTTGATGCTATACAGACAAAAATTGGTTTTCAGTTTGTACATTCTTCAGGATTTTTTTTTCCATCCAAGTCTGATTGAGAGTTTGTAGAAAAATGGCTTCAGATTTTCCACATACTACTCTTCAACATTCTTCCTAAATGTAACAATGTGAAACTCACTAGGAGAACGGCTGTTTCTGTTTCCTTTCAAAATGCTGCCAACAATATTTTCTGAATGGAAGACACCATCTTGTAGCATAAAGGGACGAAAGGGGTTCTGGTCTGGCCGATGGTTGGTGGAGACATTTTGACTATATCTTGGACCTGCCCGGCCTCGACCAAAATGGCGCCGGTATAAATGGGACTCGTAACTCCTTGCCCGCAAATGTATATCTAGAAAATGTTATTGTAAGTGGCCCTGTCTTATTTTAATTACAAAATGTACGTCCACCGATTCCGCAACTGTTAGACACCTTTGTTCTTGCAACCTAATGGCCCGCTCGTTACGTTCCTCTACAGTGTAAATGTCTCCTCATCATATACGATTTCAGTTTGCTCCGTGGCCGGCCCACGTGGTTATAGGCCCGTATTTGTATACTGACATTTTCACAATAAAGGTTTTTAAAACAAAACACGGTAGTAGTATTTACATTGGTAAAGTTTTTACTTTTAGTCACTGTTTTCGAATCAGTAAAAGGCAAGTGAAATAAAGCAGTCCAATTACATGACGGATAAAAGGTATAATATGTAGGAACGCAGTAAAGATAAATGGTCAAGGGCAGTTGTGTTTTTCATTTCTGCAACATAAAGTGATCGATAAGAATCTGATAATCAGGCGTATCGGCGACTAAGACAGCAGGCCGAATCTCTTTTACTCAACGGCTCCGTCATGGAAGGAAGAAACGCCCTTTTTCTCGAAAAAGGAATATATTTTACTTGCAGGACAGTTGTAAATTTTCCGGGAAAGTACATTAGCCTGGAATATTATAACATATTTTTTAAAAAAAATAATGTTCGAAAACAATAAAAAGCGTAATTTTTAGGTCATATGACCAAGCTTTTCATCATTAAAATAACAAAAGTAAAATGAACCAATGAAAAGTTTTATTAACAGTCACATGACCTGTTATGCTTACGTTACGCGCTGCGCGCCGCGCCTCGGATCACTTCCGGGTGCGCTAACGCGGCGTGTCATATAACGCATTACGCGACAACGTAGGTCAAGAATATAGTCAAAATGTCTCCACCAACCAGCGTTCGGAACACAACCCCTTTCAGCAGTCCAAAAAGTTCTGTTAAATGACAACAGAGGGGACAGGCAACAAGAACCATCAGTCAAAGAGGGGAGGGCAAGTTCTTCTCTTCCGGGTCATGTTGGGGCGCTACCGGAACTGATCGAATTGGTAGTCTACAGTGTTTCTGGATGTTTCAGACTAAAGCTGGCGTCAGCATGAGAGCACTACCATCTCGTAGCTCCGTCGTGGCCATTCCACGAGCAATCATGGCAGCCGCTCCCCACCAGAAGCCTGCGGGAGTCGGAGGCCCCCAAGACTTTTGTAGAATCTTCACGGCTGAGGGGAGGCTTTCGAGAATGGGACCCAAGCCCTATCAGGGAAGCGTCCGAGTTCAAAGGTGTCCCAGGGCCATTTTAGTGGACCAGGCCCAAAACCGAAGAGCCGGCCGCCATTTTGAGAGTCCTGTGGCAGCCGCCTATCGCTGCACCGCAAGAGCGGGAGCAACTCAACTACATGATGAGCGAGACGCTGTAGTCGCAAGAGCGGGCGGTAAACAGCTGAATGGCGGAAGAGGCACAGTGTAGCAAAAGCGGGCGGAATGGCAACTGAAACGGTAAAGGGGTGCCCCACTACAGCGTGTCTTCAGGTCAAACGGATTGTGGGACAAGGTCCAGAATTGAAGAGTCATCAAAAGGCAAAAAGTTCCGCCGGACCCCGGGAGCCGGCCGCCTATGTCGGGGGCGATCTCAGGCTACACCAGTGCTATAAGACTTGGGGAGGGTGTCGGAGCCAAGCGTCTTCTCCGAGTCCATGGCCATCACACCGCCCCTCAGGGGCCTCCGTCAAGCTGTTTAGGAAGGTAACATATCACATTGTTTTCTAATGCAGTCAGGTCCACAAACGACACTCACTTACTTTGAGAATAGTGAAGCTGCAGTAGGTGGAAATAAGCTTCAGACAGTGTTACAAGCACTGCTTAGAACTCTTAACTATGGCACCCAACATCCAGAACTTATGCCATTTGAGAATGGCAGTGACATTGAAGCAACTCAGGGACCAAAACCATTAACGTACTTTCACATATGAAAATCTTACTTGGGGAGGGGGCAGGAGCGAAGCGCCCCCTCCCAGTCCGCGCCACCACACCGTATGTTGAAAATCTGAAGCCATCGTTCTACAAAGTCAACCAACCTTGGATTGAAAAATCTAGAAAAATGTACAAACTGAAAACCAGTTTTGGTCTGCATAGCATCAGTAGCAACGCTTGCTATCAGAGTGCATGAGTTTCATGCTCGATCGATTGAGCTAGCCGGATCGGGCAATAAAAAGTATAAAATAGTTATGTAAATAGTTATTTAATAAAATGTTTTACCCTGTTTCTTTGCTGGTGTGTTGTCTATATTTTTAATATTTGCATAGGGTTTGTCGTTATTTTGGGCGGGGTGGGTGACGGAGTCGAGCTGTCTTGCAGCCCTCATGGTGTGGAGCTCAGTTCATCTCACTATTTTCGTATTTCTCATGAAGGGTTGTTCCTAATATTTCTATTTTAGCGAGGTCAAAAAGAGATCCAATTAGTGGCCTACTGATTTTGCTCGATTACTTTTATTTTTTTACACGATTTTTCACTATCTGCAAAGACTAAACAGAGTATTGCGACTTTGTGCTTGTTTGTAAATAGAGAATGATCCAAAGAGAACCAATTCTAAAACAGTAAATGCTTGGATAACAATCAATCAAATGGAGAGACAAGCAGGCACGACGGATTACAACGGGGCAAAGGCCTGCGTTAACTACCGTTCACTATCTGCAAAGAGAGAGTACTACTAAGTGAAAAGAGGGGAGGGGGGGTGCAGCGTTCAAAGCACATCAGCGTGCATAAATACGAAAATGTTTTTATCTATCACGTACTTGACATTTTAAAGCTTTTCATATTTGCTATTAAAAAACCAATGAAATTCACAGAAAAAACCATAGGTTATAGTGGATATATAGTTAGGAATTTGCATTTACAAAACCTTGAAAATTCAATGAAAAAACCATTGGTTTTAGGCCATATATAGTTAGGGATTTGCATTTACAAAACCTTATTTTACTCGCATAAAACCATTGAAATTCCATATATAGTTAGATGCGCTAACTATATATCGCGCACCCGCAATCCACTGCTGATGATGTCACATATTACATCATTCATGACATGGTCAGTGACATCACTGATGACATCACTGATGACAACTCAAATGACATCACTGATGACATCTCAAATGACATCACTGATGACAACTCAAATGACATCACTGACAACATCACAGATGACATCATTCATGTGTTAATACGATGAACCTCTACAGACTCTGATATATCCTTAGATACACTCAGTGAAAACAGACACTCACAGATTGTCACTCATCCATGGAGTTACTCATACACCTAGACAGTCATGCAAAGAATCAATCACACCTCCAATTCCTCAACTATACAGTTATACACACCTTACTTATTGAAACATATTCTAACACATATTTACTCTCTTATATAATCCCTAATTAAAGTTCACAATGATCCATACAGCCACTCACACATTCACTGGCTCTAATGCACAGTTATTTATATATGTCAACTCTCACATGGAGTGTGTTTTACATATGTACTTACTTTGACATGTAGCACTGAGATATCCATTCACTCACCAATACACTCATGCACACAGTCAACCGCCCATACAGCTGTTTCCACATGCACTTTTGAAACCATACATCTAGTGAATCAACTGCTCACACATCTATGCACAGAGTCACACACCTCCCAGCCACTCACACACATACTCAGTCTCCCATACAAATACTTGAGCAACCAATCAATAACCCATCTAGTTATTCATATAGCTACTGATCAACGCATGCAGCAGTTTACAGAACAACAGATATAATGATGCACAAATTAATACAGTTTAATCACTAACCCATGCACTCAGTGAGACACATTTAATCACTCCCTCATACAATCAGTCATGCACCTACTAAATCCTTCATCCAGACATTTATACATCCACTCATTCTTCAATATGTAAGACATATTTTAACTTTACAGAAACATACAGTCACTGGATGTTGTGATCAGTGATGTCATCAGTGATGTCACTGACCATGTCATGAATGATGTAATATGTGACATCATCAGCAGTGGATTGCGGGTGCGCGATATATAGTTAGCGCATCTAACTATATATGGAATTTCAATGGTTTTATGCGAGTAAAATAAGGTTTTGTAAATGCAAATCCCTAACTATATATGGCCTAAAACCAATGGTTTTTTCATTGAATTTTCAAGGTTTTGTAAATGCTAATTCCTAACTATATATCCACTATAACCTATGGTTTTTTCTGTGATATATTTATATTTATATATATATATATATATATATATATATATATATATATATATATATATATATATATATATATATATATATATATATATATATATATATATATATATATATATATATCGCTCCAGGTCTCCTCCCCAGCCGGGCTGGCCGATCCACGGCTAAATGTATGAACTGTTGACATATCTGATATCATTGCTTGATTATTTTGATTATAAACTGTATGTATATTGTTTTGCCTAATTTGCACAGTCCAAGATGGCGCTCGTGCTATTTTGACGAGTAGTCCTACCTCACTTTTCCTTATGAAAATGCATGTTGCACTTTAAAACGAGCTCCCGTGTAACACTCGTGTTGACACATTGACAAAGGGCTTGACCCGAAACCCGTCTGTGAGGAGCGCTTGAATAAACTTGGAACAAGCTGACAAACACCCCGTGAGTGCTGCCTTTTCTTTCCCGGCTTGGGAGGAGACCTGGAGCGGCATTTAATACAGGGTGCACCACCGTGTTAGCGACACCCACCGCTAGTGCCCCGTCGTTTTTGGTGCAAAACTCGAGCTGGAATATATATATATATATATATATATAAAAAACAACAACCTCTGCTCCGGTTTTGGAAAAGTGCAGGCACACAAGGACTATTTGGGTTAAAGCCTTTTAATTAGATAACGCCTCCTCCGACTCAGCACAAAGATACGTGTTTCAGCTAACGAAGCAGGGTACCTCTGTCAACAGAAGTTATTATGAAAAGCGTACTCACTCAGGGTCCAATACCTTAAACTGTTTATTCTGTGAGAATGGCAATAGCCATGCCCAACGCGTTTCAGTTCGAACCTCGAACCTTAATCACGGGATATGTTTTTCTCACCCTAGGACAGACAGGCATCATTTATTTCTATATCATGAAGCATTTCCTGCTTCCTCTCTCGCATAGCATCATGGTATTTGTAGTGCAGCGCATTACTTTTTTATAAACTATTTATGATTTTTTGCATATTTTGTGTTGAAAAAAGAACAATTAATTTAAAGTGCTTTAGTGCTTTTTAGTGCAAATCTTTTAAAGTGCAAATATATGTGCAAAATAGTGTAATGATTTAAAAAGACATTATATACAATTGTTTCAATTTTTTTAAAGAGATTTTGAGGCAAAGGAAAAAATTCCGTATGTAATTGCTTTTTTACATTTTTGCCATTGCGCTTAATTGTTCTTCAATCTCCTCTCCCTAGTGAGTGTCCATACAGTTTCATAACATACATCTCTTTCTTATAGTTATATTTGCGCAAAACCTTCAAATATTATTTTCATTTTTATTATAGGATAGTTCTATTTCTGAGATTCCAATATTCTTTTTGGTTTATCCATCACGCCGATATTGTCATTATTTTTCCTTTTTATTTCTGCAGTTGGTCATTTCTCTCTAGTGAGTATTACAATTCTTGGAAACCAAATGATATGTCTTGAAGGTTGCTGATCAAGCCTTAGTATAAATATTTTAAAGATGTACATATAGTTCCTCATCTTGATTCAAACCCAAAGGTGTTAAAGTGCGAAAAGTTATAATGTGTTTTGATTCCTTTTGTCTTTGTAATCTCTCATGATTACCCCCTCTTTCCAGATTTGGGACTTGTTCAATTGCATAGAAATTGAGTAATTCCCATTTGCTTTCATGCATTTTCTCCATATGGTTTGCAATTGCGTTGGACCAGTCATTCTTTGTGGTGGCTCTGATATGTTCCAATATGTTTTTTTTTTTTTTGTGCATACCGAGCTCCCAATTTACTTTAATTTGCAGGGGCATTCCACTACATATATGACATTCTTGCTCTTGCAAGGTATATGTTGCTTGATTTGACTCTATTCTTGATTTCCACTTCTTTCCTTTGTTCAGCAATTTTGCAGGCTTTACAGCTTTTACACGGCCAAAAACCTTCCATTTCGGTCCATGATTTTGTTTGTTTTGAAGTGGCTGTGTGTTAATTTATCACCAAGGTTTGGAGCTCTTCTGTAAGTAATATTAGAATGATTTCCTATGAAGCCTGATACTGTCGGATCTAATTTCAAAATACCCCAATGTTTTTTTTTTATTCTTGTCAGTTGATTTGTTTCTGTCTTATATGTTGTTGTCAGTCTAATTTTTGGTATGTCTTCCATTTTTCATTTGATGGAATTAGTTAAAATCTCAGTTTGGCTTTTGCTTTTTGCTCTTTGTAAACTTTTTTCAACAACTTTTTTTGGGTAGTTTCTCTTTTGATTCTTGCTTGGGCTGCCGAGCTATGTTTTATATCTAAATATATATCATAACAAATGTATCCAAAAAATACAAGCTTGCATTCCAGGATGGAACATGTTCAATATATGAAACGGATACACATTCTAACCGAAAGGTCTTTTTTACAGCCTTTCGTCAGCTGACATGTTTAGCTCCTGTCCCTGGTTATTTAACTACCTTGAAAAGATTGAAGCTTTTATTGGTATGATCCTCAAAAAACAAATCAGTATCACTCCTCAAGCAGTATTTTTAGTGCTCAGTGAGGTTTGGGAGCTCTCTAAAGGGGAATTGTACCTGATGTTTGTGACAATGATGGTGGCCCGCATGTTTATAACTTCAGGACGGATTAACCCAGATCCTCCTATATTGACAGAGTGGAGGTCCTGCTTTCTTGCCATGTATAACATGGACAAAGGTCTATATGAACACAAGGGTCGTAAAGCGCAGAGACAGCATGACATAATCTGGTCGTCCGTATCCGAGTGGGTGGTGACTTTATTTCAGGGACCATGCAATCAGGGCTCACATTTGACAGCAGTCATATCTTAATTGGGTAGTGGGACCACCAACTAATTGTCAGGCAATCTACTGCCTGCTACGATGGCAGCCGGCAGTCCGACCAACCCTCAATGTAAGAAGGGCCTACGCT